>NC_051161.1:172869418-173089417 GCF_013339745.2 Dermacentor silvarum | reverse complement strand
CAGCAGGCAATAGCTACTGAAGGCCAAGCAAATTGATCCGTTTTGTCGCGGAGTGAGCGACGGTCTCAGGGAGACGAAGCGCCGAGACGCTGCTGGTAGTGCGGCGGGCGCAGGGGGGTCGGAACCAGCGTGTGTCGCTGGGGCCCCCGCGGATTTATATTTGCTGGATCGTGATGGGCTCCTGCTGAAATACATAGCCATCGATGATGACTCTGTGGACCCGCTTAAGGTGGTTATCCCCAAAAGTCTGAGAAGCGCACTGTTGCGAGGTTCTCATGAGGTTCTCTGCGAGGTTCTCATGGCCAGTGTTTTGAGTGGATCTAAAGCTTTTGCGAAACTAATCCAAACTGTGACCTGGCCTGGCATAAAGCGTGACATTTTTCGCTATTGCCGTTTCTGCCATGTCTGTCAAATGGTGAAATCAAGGGGTGGCAAGCCGCCCGGGCTGATGAAACCAATCGACAGTGAGCGTCCGTGGCAAGTGGCCACCTGCGATCTTATGGGGCCTTCCCCCAGGAGTAAGCAGGGGTTCACACATCTGATGGTAGTCGTTGATCATTTTTCTAAATGGGTGGAACTGTTTCCGCTTCGTAAAGTGACAGCGCAAGCGGTGCTGGAAAGGCGACAGGAAGTGTTTTGTCGGTTCGGCTTTCCGAAAAGACTGTTTACGGACAATGCGTCCTATTTCACCGCTCGGTTGTCTGGTGCTACGTGCCGTTCCCTGGGAATTAATCACTGCACCACTTTGCCCTACCATCCCCAGTTCAATTTCACGGGGAGGCTCAATAGAACTCTCAAACCAATGTTAGCGGCCTTTGCCGAACGTCAAAAGAATTGGACAGACCACTTGAGTGAGCTCGCGTTCGCAGTCCGAACCTCCGAGATTCGCTCAACTGGTTTCCTCCCGCCTTTCTCAATTTTGGAAAGGAGTTGGGTAAATATGGTGACCAGTGTCATGCAATGCCAGCTCGGGGATGAGGAAGCACCGGCAGACTGTTCTGCTTACGCTTCAGCACTTCGGGACAGGCTTTGTCGGGCTCTCTGTAGAGCAAGGCAGAGTTTCGCGTCAGCCAGGGCCCAGCAGAAGGCTCAATACGACCGGAAGCATCGTCATCTTTCATTTAAGGTAGGTGATCTTGTCCTGAAGCGCAACCACGCTCTTAGCGATGCGACCAAGGGGTTCTCAGCCTCGCTCGCACCTAAGTGGCTTGGTCCGTACCGAGTAGAGAAAGTTTGGTCTCCGCTCGCGTATTTGCTGAAGGATTCCCCTTCGGGGAAACTCAGCCGTGCCCACACCGCCGACCTGAAGGCCTTTGCGTCACGGTCCGACGAGCTCGCGCCAGTGCACAGTGGCATTGCGCGCAAGCAACGGGGCACACCCGGGGCAACGGACCGCATTCGGACCACGCACCGGTACAATATGAGGAAGCGGTCACCTGTGTGATTTTGCGCCGGACGACGGACGTTTCCGCAACCGAAGGCCCTCAGTAAAATGCGTAGCCTCAGTGGGCTAGCTTCTTTACGTCCAGTGCACGAAAAGAAGCTGGACCCAGCCCAGCTTATTGCAAGTGTTGTTTATGTAGCGTTTTAACAGCGTTCATTTTTTTCCCTCGAGTACGCATGCTGAGTGTAATTATAATTTTTTTTGAAAGTGTGTTTCCTTTTTCGCGTGTACAGCTTGGATAGTTTAATTCATTACATGTTTTTTTCTTGTACGTAGACGTTGAAGATTTTGTTTCCTTGTTCTTTTCTTTTTCCTTTTTTTTTTTTTGCCGAGAAGGGGGATAGTGATGCGCGGTCGTCAGGTGTGAGGGTCGTCAGGTGTGACACTCGACGGTGTGAGGGGGGCGAAGGATGATTTGCGCCTTTTATGGCGCGGCGCGTTGTGGACGACGATGAGCATTACGGTGTTTAGGAGTGTTGCGCAGCCGTGGAGAAAACCGCAAGGAGTGCGTGCGTGCGTGCGTGCGTGTGTGTGTGCGCGCGCGTGCGTGGTGCTGCTCTTCGAAGCAACCAGAAGTCGCACCAACTGCTGCATCGGATCGTCGTGGACCCTGAAGGTGGAAGGGGTCACTGACCCTCTGACGTCAGACCGAGAGCCCAGCTCTCTGCAGTCGCCGCCGCCGTACAAACGCCTTGCAGCCACGGTTGTGGCTGCCCCTTTCATCTTGGCTCCGGCGGCGAGGCCAGCTGACCCGGCAGTGTCCCGCCCCCATCCGGCTGGAGTTCGGGACGGAGGAGGCGGCGGTGGCACTCGCCGCAACAATACCCAATTACTCTGTCATAGTAAGTGACTCAAGAACCGCCATATACAACTTTGGAGCGGGTAGGGTTTGCAGGACAGCCCTAGCCATCCTATCCCATAATCCGATATCCCAACTTCCGAGTTTATTCTGGACACCTGCTCACGCAGGCCCAATCGGCAATGAAATGGCCCACGTAAGTGCTCGAGCTTGCACGAACCGAGCGCAGGCTAGGCTAGGGGACGGTTCAGACGCCAATAATCTACCTCCAGCATTAACCTCCAAAGACAAGTTACTTTCATACCACGACATTTGCGGGCATTACCGCCTAGGTCGCCGAACCCTCCCACCTTTAATGTGTCGGTCCTCAGGCATACACCAGGTGCTATGGCGTAGACTGCAGACTGGCACTTTTCTATGCCCTGCCTTACGCCACAAAAGTTACCCTGGAATATACTCTACCTCAGCCTGCAAATTTTGTCCCGCTAGCAGAGCGGACCTAAACCACATTATGTGGCAATGCAAGAACCACTCCTCACCTTTGTACAGTTTTAAGTAGTCGGGAGCTGTGGGAGGCTTCCATGCGCAGCCATAACCCCGAACTTCAGGAAGCTATCCTGAGGTGGGCTGAGGTGGTAGAGGCAGCCTACCGCGAGTATGACAACCTCTCTCGCTTTCTTCTCGCAGCCCCTTTCCCTTTAAGATGGAAATAAAGTTGTTTCTCTCTCTCTCTCTCTCTCTCGGGACCGCCACCACCACGAAAGCAACAACTCGATCTACCAGCGGTGAGCCCGTTGCTCTTATCAAGACTGCCCTCGAAACTCCTACGTCTTCGGCCACCATCCCTAGACACCGAACCTTACGCGCCGTGTCCCCTTCGCACCTTGGACACTGTACCGCGCCAGCGGCCGACTATTTTTGTTAATATTTCTTCCCCTCTCGCGGCGTTTATTTTTTTTAATATAGAGCGTAGCATTCTAATTTTTTATTTACCACGTTCCTTGTATATTATTGTTATTATAGTGCATGAAAGTGTTTTGTGTATGTCGGACCGCGGTGTTTTAAGAGTGCTTGCTGGGCTGAGCTTAGCATTTAGCTTGTGCATGAAAGAGTAGAGAAAGTGCATAAGCCCCTACTAGCTGTTTCACCAGGCTGACAGGGGGGCATTTAAGGAGAGGAGGATGTGGGTTTTGAGGGAGGAGTCGGCGCCATTGCGCGGGCTTCACCTGTTCTGCCGTCCCTCGCCTTTTTCCCTGTCCGTGGCCTAACCGGTTCTCGCGGTGGCGCTGCCCTCGCGATGGGTGCGGTGAGGGCGGGGCGCTGACGTCACTACGCAGCCGAGTCGGCTGCTAGCGGCGGAGCGTGGGGCCAGGCCCCGGAAACTCGCGAGTTCACCAAATGGCCACAGAGGGCGAAAAAATCGCTGCTAACAAAACAAGCATAGTACATCCCCTCGAAAATATGCCTAAGTGAGTTCAGTAGCTCTCGCTAGAGGCGCCGTAATAAGCGCAATTTTAACCTACAAACTTTCTCCCGCGCTCATCGAAGCGTTTTTATTACTTGACATAGAGTACAAAATTATTATTCTTAATTAGAGATTGTACTGTTGAGTACCAACTGTTTATTTTTTGCCATTATAAACGCAAAATAACATTCATCATCACCGATCTCCCACGTGACCTCTGGGCTGGATTTAAAATTTTTACCGGTATTTTTCGCGAACACGGCAAGCACGGATTCATTGGTTCGTACACTTATGCTGGTTGCTTATTTTGTGCTAAAACCAGTTTATCGCGCTTCGACACCTCGCGTTATTTAACTTGGGGTGAAGTGACGGGTTTCCGAGAAATGTAAGCCCGAAAGCTAGGTTTCGGTCGTGAGCCATGCGGAAGAAGTCTGCATCGAAACGGGAGCCGGATTCTGCTGCGACTGAGGACGGCAATACCGGTAAGTCGTTTAACATCGTTGCTTCTTGCATCGTTATGTAATATTCGTCTCGTTAACTTACAGGCAGAGACAAGTTAACGAACTAGATCCTGCATTATATAGGGCAGTCAGGACCCTCCGTTGCTGTTTCCGAAATGATGTTTAGTTGCGCGGTCATCGTTATGCAAACAATGACGAAAAAAAGACAGCGATATCGGAACGCCCATCACATTTTTCATCTCGTTGTATCCGTGGCCGTAGGTGACTGAGTAGCCCTATCATATATATATATATATATATATATTGTCACCTGTAGTAGTGGGCATAGGGCAAGCGCAGAGGCGCAAGAAGAAAGAAGTGCGCGTGCTAACCGCCCCGCTCGATAGCTGCCTCTCGCTGCCGTTTTCGCCAGAGCCCCAGCCGCTCCCAATAAACGTCGTCAGCCCCTTTTGAAGACCCGTGGCAAAGTGGTGGAGGTGCTGGGTATTTATCACTCATGCCACAGACTCCTCCTGGGAGCAGAAGCACCAGCCCTGTGTTGGTCCATACTCCCTCCATCGGACCAGCCGCAGGATCCGGGGACTGCCCCCTGAAGACACCATAGTGCTTCAGACTACCTCAACCGGTATGGAACGTGCAATGACGAACCGGTATACACTTCAGACCCGCTGGCGCCGAAGTCGTTCCATGGCGACATCTTCGAAGACGTCGAAGACTGGATGACCGACTTCGAGCGCGTCGCCGAATACAACGAATGGGACGACGCGACTAAACGTAGGAATGTCTACTTTTGCCTCGAGGACGGCGCGCGTACATGGCTTCAAAACCGTGAGGACCAACTGACGTCGTGGCGCGAGTTCCGCCGTCATCTACTGGACACTTACGCCAGTCCTGATCGCCGCGAACGAGCCGAATGAGCAATTCAGGTCCGCGTCCAGCTTCCCAACGAAAGCGTTACCGCGTTCGTTGAAGATATGACGCGCCTCTTCAGACGAGCAGACCCTGGAATGACCGAGGACAAGAAGTTGCGTCACCTGATGCGAGGGGAAGGAGTAGCTCTTCGCTGGTCTGGTGCGCAATCCTCCGCAGACTGTCGCCGAATTTCTATCCCAGGCGGTCAGTATGGAGAAGACGCTTCAGCAGCGCTCTAACTTTACGAGCGGCAAGTGAACGCGACTACGGACATGTCCACGGCCATCGGAAGCCACATGACAACCTTCGAGACCTCATCCGCTCCGGTCCACCGTTCCTTTTTCTAACACCGCGCCTGCACCTTCAGTACACCACCGTGCGACCTACGCAGAAGTCTTGCGACAGCCTGCTTCGTCCCCGCCGCTGTTTGTTCAAGCCGCTCATCCAGTTGCACTCCCACCAGCCCAACCGGTGCCATACATCGTGGAACGACGCACGCCTCCACCGTTTCCCCATGCCGCTTCTCCGGTTGTGCTTCCGCAAGAGCGACCAGTGCATTACGCCGATGATCGACGCATGCCCCCTCGGAAGTCAGAGGTTTGGCGCACTCCGGATCGCCGTCTTCTGTGTTTCCACTGTGGTGAGGCAGATCATTTGTACCCAGTGCCCATACCGACGCCTCGGGTTGCGGGGCTTTTCTGCCTATTCGCCGCCACCCCGACTGGGCCAACGACCTCGGGACATTGAGGATTATCTGGCTCAGCAACGCATGCCACCGCCTACCGGGCGGCAGTCACGCTCGCCGTCGCCAAGGCGATTTTCACCATCGCCCCAGCGGTATTCGAGCGGACGGTCGCCAAGTCCCCGCCGGGAAAACTAACTACAGCGACCTTTGGGGGCGAGGCCGCTGGCAGTCGACGCGCTGAAGACCTCCGATCGACGCGAGTAAACAAGGGTACCGGTACGCCATCAACTGAACGGAATGACCGGCTTTCGCTCGACATACCGGTGGTGATCGACGGTTACGCGGTTAGCGCTTTAGTGGACACCGGAGCGGACTATTCTATATTAAGCGGGAAGATGGCGACGTTTCTTAAGAAAGTAATTACACCTTGGCATGGCTCGCAGATTCGTACGGCTGGCGGTCACGTCGTTACTCCACTGGGAACCTGCACGACAAGAGTTCGGATTCGAGGATCGACATTCGTGGCGAGTTGCCTTGTCCTACGCGAATGCTCCCGCGACGTCATTCTCGGAGTTGACTTCCTGCAGGAATACGGCGCTGTTATTGACTTACGGGGCGGTGTAGTCACCTTCTCAGCCGACCAAGCAATCGACGCAAACGACGACAATCGACGTGATGACGCGCTACGTGTTTCCGCCGAAAGTGTTACGCTTCCTCCACGAGCCAGTGCTCTAGTCGACGTGATGTGCGGTGGAATGCGCGAAGGTGGAGTGGTCGCAGAAAGTACTTAGCGCATCTACTGAGACAAGGTGTTTGTGCGGCCAGGAGTGTGCTACAGCTTCGTGATGGCCGATCTAAGTTGCTAGTCACCAACTTTAGTAATGAGCATCGACACCTCTTCCGCGGTACTTCGATAGCGTTTGCCGAAGAAGAGGAACACGTAGCTGAATGTTTTGCCCCTGAACCAGTGAGGCTGGCTGACAAGTCACTGGGCACCGTCGACATTAATCCCGAGTTATCTAACGACAAACAGGCAGCACTGCACGAGCTCTTGCTTGAATTCAGGGCATGCTTCGCAAGCTCGTCTAAGGCACGCCAGACTTCGGTTACAAGGCACCGGATCATCACATGCGACGACGCACGCCCGATACACCAGCAGCCTTACCGCGTGTCGGCAAAGGAACGCGCGGCGATTCGTACGCAAGTACAAGAGATGCTGAAGATGGCGTGATCGAACCTTCCAACAGCTCATGGTCGTCTCCGGTCGTTCTTGTCAAAAAGAAAGACGGAACGCTACGCTTTTGCGTCGACTACCGGAAGCTCAACAACGTAACTAAAAAGGACGTGTACCCACTGCCATGTATCGACGACTCGTTAGATAGACTGCGGCGTGCCCAGTACTTTCGTCACTCGATTTGAAAAGTGGATACTGGCAGATCGAGGTAGATGAACGAGACCGCGAGAAAACTGCCTTTGTGACTCCCGACGGCCTTTACGAATTTCGAGTGCTCCCTTTCGGTTTGTGTTCAGCCCCAGCAACTTTCCAGCGCATGATGGATACTGTCCTCGCTGGATTGAAGTGGCAGACTTGCCTTGTGTCTTGACGACGTAGTTGTCTTTTCTGAAACATTTGAGCAACATCTTCATCGCCTGCGGCATGTGCTAGAAGCGCTCCGATCGGCTGACCTCACGCTTAAACCAGAGAAGTGCCACTTCGGTTATGAAGAGCTCAAGTTTCTCGGACACGTCGTCAGCGCCAAAGGAGTTCGACCCGATCCCGACAAGCTTGCCGCTGTAGCCTTTTCCTCTTCCTGCCGACAAGAAGGCCGTCCGACGCTTCCTGGGCTTGTGCGCGTATTATCGCCGCTTCATCGACAACTTCTCGAAGATTGCGGAACCCCTGACTCGCCTTACCAGGGATGACACGCCATTTGCCTGGACGAATGAGCAACAAGCGGCCTTCGCTGAACTACGCCAACGCATGCAGTCAGCACCCGTCCTGGCACATTTCGACGAAGAGGCTGACACCGAGGTGCATACTGACGCCAGCAACATCGGCCTTGGCGCAGTACTCGTCCAACGTCAAGACGGCATTGAACGAGTAATAGCCTATGCTAGCCGCTCGCTGTCCCGTGCCGAGGCGAACTACACTACTACAGAAAAAGAGTGTCTCGCGGTCGTCTGGGCGATCACGAAGTTTCGCCCTTATCTCTACGGCCGTCCCTTCAAAGTGGTGACAGACCACCATGCTCTATGTTGGTTGGCGAACATACGCGATCCTTCAGGACGGCTGGCACGGTGGAGCTTGCGGCTACAGGAGTTCGACGTCACCATAGTTTATAAGTCTGGCCGCAAGCATGAAGACGCCGACACGTTGTCGCGTGCTCCCGCCGAATCTTCCAGTCGACAGTCAGAGGACGACCGGCTTCCTGGGCGCCCTTACTACGTCGGACTTGGTCAAATCGCAGCGTGACGACGCTGAAATTCGACCTCTCATCGACCACTTAGAGGGCCGTGATACAACTATACCACGCCATCTACGTCGCGTCTTGACGTCCTTCTGTCTACGAGACAATGTGCTGTACAAGAAGAACGCCCGCCCGAATGATCGAGCCTACCTCCTAGTAGTTCCCAAAGACTTGCGGGACGATATTCTTTTCGCTTGCCACGACGAGCCTACATCTGGCCACCTCGGCTCCTCACGAACGCTTGCTAGAGTGCGCGAGATGTATTACTGGCCCGGACTTTCAGCAAGCGTCAAGCAGTATGTGAAAGGCTGCCGTGAATGTCAGCGACGAAAGTCACCACCCCTGAAGCCCGCCGGGTTATTGCAACCCATTGAACCACCTCATAAGCCATTCGACCAAGTCGGCTTGGACATTCTTGGGCCTTTTCCTCTGTCAACCGACGGCAACAAGTGGGTGATTGTCGCCACTGACTATTTAACCCGCTATGCCGAGACAGAGGCGCTCCCACGAGCCACGGCTTCTGAGGTAGCGCAGTTCTTCATGTGTCACATTGTATTGCGCCATGGTGCCCAGTCACTGTTATCACAGATAGAGGAACGGCGTTCACGGCACAGCTCACGGACGAAATTTTTCAACTAAGCAACACCAGGCATCGAAAGACGACCGCTTACCATCCGCAGTCCAACGGCCTTACGGAGCGATTAAACAAGACCATCACAGACATGATCTCTATGTACATCGACGTCCAGCACAAAACATGGGATCGTGTCCTGCCTTATGTGACCTTCGCGTATAATACCGCCGTACAAGAAACAACGCGCTTCACACCATTTCGCCTTGTCTACGGCCGCGAAGTACAGACGATGCTGGACGCTATGCTTCCGTGCCACGACGCCGAGAACCTAACTACTGACGCCGAAGAATTTGCTCAGCGCGCTGAGGAGGCTCGCCAGCCCGCGCGGCTGCACATCGGTGAGCAGCAACACGCAGATGCACGGCGCTATAACATCCGTCACCGGCAAGTGCGCTACAGTCCCGGCGACCAAGTGTTGGTGTGGACCCCTGTTCGCCGCCGTGGCCTTTGTGAAAAGTTGCTCAGCCGGTATTTTGGTCCGTACAAAGTGCTGCGCCGCATTAGTGACGTGAACTATGAATCGTTCCTGACAGTGCGGCGCAAACACGGCGCCGACAACCACCTAGTTCTGACGTAGTTCACGTCGTACGCATGAAGCCTTACGTTGCGCGTTAGTGATTTTACGCGCCCATTTGCACCTAATGCACTTACCTCTTCGTTTCTAGAGAGGTATAGAATTGTTTCTAGCTACGCTGCTGTAGCTCTCGCTGTGTTCTGTGCGCGAGCATCTTCATTGAGCGTGTGTTGTTGTTTTTTTTGTGTTTTTTTTCCTTTCCCACACCACTTCTTGAGCATCGAGCCGATGCTCTTTCCGAGGAAGGGGGAAATGTCACCTGTAGTAGTGGGCATAGGGCAAGCGCAGAGGCACAAGAAGAAAGAAGTGCGCGTGCTAACCGCCCCGCTCGATAGCTGCCTCTCGCTGCCGTTTTCGCCAGAGCCCCAGCCGCTCCCAATAAACGTCGTCAGCCCCTTTTGAAGACCCGTGGCAATATATATATATATATATATATATATATATATATATATATATATCAGGCGCGTAGCCAGGGGGGGGTGATGGGGCTTCAGCCCCCCCCGAAATTTTTTCGTGCTGGCATGCACCGCCGACCAAAACTACCACCGACGCCGGTAATCATTCTGGATTTTGTGTACAATGTCCTTTTCACGCTCGAAAAGACATTTCGGCACGAGCATTGCGAACTCGGGCTGGATTTCGAGACAACGCCCTTGCAACTGGAGTCACGTAACGCAAGGAGCCCCATCCGAGCACAACTTTCAACGGCTTTTCGATAGCGAGCGGGCGCGTTGCGGCATCTCGCAGTGGCCGCGGAATATACGGAGCGCATGGATTTCAATTACGAAATTTTATGGGTATACAGTTCTCATAAACTTTTGACGCGAAAGGGGCGCTGAAATTTCCAAAGGCATGCTTTAAAAGATTTTCATTCTAGAACTTTATGGGGTTAATGTTCTGATAACCTTGGGCCAACATGCGCGCACTGGAACGCTCGTGTCCAAGCCGTTGTATAATGGAAGCGCGCGCTCGCAATCTCCCACACACGAAAATACTAAATATCACCGTGACTGTCAGCTAGCAGCTGATAATTTTCCCAAACATTTTCAGGAAGCGTGCCCAATGTGATTGATCAGCTGGACCAGGGCAGGCAAAGTAAAATATGAGAAAACAGAAGAAAGTGAACGGCCTATATTGAGGATTTTTTTTTTTTTGCGGGCGACAAGGTCTGGCTCTCCGTGGCCACAGGGACAGGGGCCCTATGGATTTAAGCAATGCCCCTGCTGAAAATGCAGGAATTTTCAGAGTACTTCTTCGCATGCAAGCTGATTGTGGAGATACATATCTGAAGAACCATTTGGAAAATTGCCCCAGTATTGCCTCGTATTTAAGCCCAGACGCACAAAACCAAATTATAGAACTTTATGGTGACATCATCAAAGAAAGCTTAGATTCAAAAGCAGGCTACTTCTCCATACTTCCTGACGAAACGACGGACGACATCGCTGGAATCGAACAGCCTACTGTTTCTGCAAGGTACCTAAACAAGTGTGCCAACGACATCAATGGAGTGTTTTAGGTTTTAGCATCAGAATGGATGCCCATCTCTCACTGCGACAGCAGGTTCTATGTAAATGTGTAAATACTGCTGCAGCTTCTAGTCACCCTTCCAGTGATCACTGCCAGCGCAGAGAGAATATTTTTTTAACAAGAGTTTCCTAAAAAACTACTTGCGCTCTACAATGTCTGTGGAACGCATGGTTAGGCTGGCGCTTCTATACACCCACAGAGACGTCGGCATCAACGTGACCGCTTCGCTCAACTTTCCCACCGAGAGAAGTTTGTCCTTAAGATAGCGAAGCAGCAAAAATCAATGCAAGTAAAAAGCACTGTTTCTTCTGGTCCATAAGTTCTTAATTATGAAAACGTATGACCGCTCATTAGCTATTAAAACCGCAGAAATTTTGGCCGTTTATTCTAGCAGTTAGCATCAT
Organism: Dermacentor silvarum; assembly: GCF_013339745.2. NCBI lineage: Eukaryota > Metazoa > Arthropoda > Arachnida > Ixodida > Ixodidae > Dermacentor > Dermacentor silvarum. The sequence goes on along the minus strand of NC_051161.1, from coordinate 173,078,041 downwards.
GATCAAAATTATCACGCGAATACAAAAATTACGTAGATACCAATAACCAATTTTGACCGACCTTGCTCATTGAAAGCCCGGCCCACGCGGCGTTCGCCAAAAACACTCGGATATTGGGTAGTTCAACTTACCGCATCATCTGTGGGCTTCGTTTGTCCTTTTCTTTTCTTTCCTTTTTCAGCTGCTGCTGCTTTTTTTTCTTTTTTGAAACGAAGGAATAACCCTCCTTTGATTTGGGTGCAGAATAATTGTTGCGTTGTGCAGGCAGTTAAATTACACATTTCGTCGTACTGATTAACGCATTTTCCTCTATTATATTCCCCAATGGCCTGCCAGCGACGAAAAACCGCTGCTGCCCAAGTGCATATCACGATTTCGCGATCATATTATGTTCTTGCCAGGATCATCTGTCTTTCTGTGCTCAAAGTTTACTATCTGTGACTGAGCAACATGTTTATTAGTCGTATTTGACACATTATATACACTGACGTTTTGCTTAAATACGTATATTTATTGGAGACTCATACGTATTTTTAAATATCTTACTGCGAGGTTTTGGTACACAAGCTGAACTTTGTTTCCAGCGACTCTTTTATGCCCTTTAGCGAGTTGTATCTTCGCATTTCTATATATACTTTGCAGAACTCCCACTTTTTATTTGTCTCACTGTTGCGAGTATAGCTCGGTGTAATTACAATACACGACGAATTACAGCTCCTCCTGCGCATCAATTGCAACGAGGGATAGCGTCATTGAGGTTTCTTCCTGGCCGTGCATATGTAGAAAAATGTAAACAGGTTCTTGAACGACAAAGAGTCATCAAAATGTTGTCCTCAACTTATTCATTTCATGGCCTTTACTTTTCCATATAAGCTGCATGCACTGCTTTGCTGGTTTCGAACTGATATTGACCGTTTTCCGCGACGATCCCGTGGGCGCTGCCATATTTGATCACGTGACGCGTCCATTGCTTGCCTCAACTGCCTCCATTGCCTCCTTGTTTACAATGGAAGTGTATGACGCCCGGCGCGGCTCATAACACCTCTGTTTTCTGATATCGTAGACGGTGACTAGGTGGACACACACGAAGCTTTGCTCACAGCTTCAGAGAATGCAAAGCGCTTTCGGAGCTGATTGACTATGTCCAAACGGCGCAGGCAGTTTATATGGTGCTTCTTCTAAAAGCGGGGCTAAATATGCATTCCAAGCTTTGTGATATGAATTCAGTCAGGATTAATTAGTGTGCTCTTTGTTCTTTATTCGGCAATATTTTGAAGCAGTGGCTTGTCGGTTTCTGACTCAGTGAAGTTCCTCGATGCGGCCACTATATGATTATTTCTGCCTAATCGCTCGCGGGTGTGCTCAGTTCCGAATCTGATAGATTTGTTCTTGCTGCGCAAAAGGCTTGAAACGTAGCTGTTTTGTACATTGTAATACCTTGTAGCAAATATATATTACAGCTAGTAACTTGCTTACTCTTGTGGACCGTCACGAAACATTCAGCTTCGACCATTGGTGCGCCATAGGTGTAGTCCGTCATTTATTGTGTGTATACAGTGCGCATATATTCAAGTGTGCGTCCATTCACTTATTCTTGATACGTCGGCGATAGAGTGGGCGTAAGTTTTCCTGCCATTTGGACAGATGTGTATAGATAACGTGCGCGAAACTTACTATGACAGGAAGCGGCGCTAGTCCCTTTGTCATTGTTTAACGAGTGGTACTCACTGTTGCCGACGTTCTAGGGATGAAGCCCTTTCTTTGAAGGTTAGCGATACAAGGCTGGCGGATGAGCAAATTTCTGTATCCTCTAGGAAAGCCGTACATCACGAAGTGCCGGTAACACGTTCGGACAGTTGCAGCAGCGGTCCGCGAACTTCGCCACACAGATTCATTCTATTCCTTAACATGCCAGTCACTATTTTTGCAGCCAACTACTGCACACGTCTTCAATCCACATTATTCAATCTAGCATGATTGGAGCACAGTGTGTTAGCGAAAACTCAGTTGCATTTCCGACAGCTGATCGCACAGAAGCAAGGTAGAATCGGCAATGGTTTCGTATTCGTGCGCGGTCGCTGAGGAGAGGTATGGCGCGCCGCCGTGAGCGCCATCTCGTTTCTCTAAAACAAACTGCTCCGCGAAAAGGGTCATAGTTCTAAAGTTCATGTGATGTTTTCTTTACTTATTATTTAGAAAAAAACACACGGAAGCATTGATATCAGTTATTTCTGCCACAATTTTTGGGGCATACGATATTCTGTTATGAAAACATACATATTTTAATGGATAGTGCATAACGTTCAATAATTCGTTTGCAGCATCTAATATACAATGAAATTGGCAATGCAGTTATTATTCATGCATTTGATCCCTCGACAAATTCTATAAGGAGGAGGCCGCGCTGCAAGCTGAGCCCCCCCCCCCCCCCGAACAAAATTTCTGGCTACGCCACTGATATATATATTATATTGTACTGAAGAAGAACGAGCAGTATGCACTGCCTTCAAGAAAGACGACGACGACGAGTGGTCGAAGCCGTGGCCTGTGTTGCCTGCGCTGTGTAACCTCTCGTTGCAGTGCTCTACGCTCTAATTAATTACCATAGAGTGCCTCTCTACATTTGGTGGAGGTGCGGGGCCCTTTACCGACCTGGAACTCGGCCAGCCGGACGCTCCCTCCCGTCTCTGCCATGCCTGAGGACGCCGAACAGCCCGATCCTCCCCAGGCTTCGCCTGTTGTCTGCTCCGGTGCCCTACGCCACCGCGATCCTCCTGTCTTCAGTGGCGCCGACGATCATGACGTCGAGGATTGGCTCTCCTCATACGCCCGCGTAAGTGCGCACAACAAATGGGACGACAAGGATAAGCTGACTAACGTCAACTTCTATCTTTCTGGAGTCGCTCATCTCTGGTTCCGGAATCATGAATCCGACCTTACCACCTGGACTGCTTTTACTAACTATTTCAAAGAGGTCTTCGGTCGCCCTGCTGTGCGAAAGCTTCGTGCGGAACAACGCTTGCGTGGTTGCGCTCAGCAAAAGGGTGAAAACTTCACCAGCTACATTGAAGATGTCGTTGACCTTTGTCGGCGCATCAACCCCACTATGCCAGAAAGTGAAAAGATAAAGAATGTCATGAAAGGCATCGACGATGATGCCTTCCAGATGCTCTTGGCGAAAAATCTCGAACGGTGACGAGGTGATCACCCTGTGCCAGAGGTATCGACGAGCTCCGCAACAACGCCTCTCTACGCGCCGAGCTGTCCGCCGCGGACGACACGGCTTTCGGCCCTCAACGGACAGTTTCAATGCTGCTCCCGCCCACTCCTCGTTCCTCGACCTAAGTCAAACAATTTCGTTCGAGAGGAAGTCGCGCGTCAACTGTCACTTTGCCCTGCTACCAAGGTGTCTGAGTCCTCCTTGTCTCCGGAACTACGTCCGGTATACACGAAACCGAAAGTAGCGCGGTTCCGCTCACGTACGCTGCCGTCGTTCGCCAGTCCAAGACCTCCGCCTGCAGTTTCCAGCACTACACGCCCGCACAGCGGCTTCTACGCGTTCGCCCTTCTGCAGCTGCGAACTACCTGCCAGAAGCGACTTCTGCGCGCCTCCGCAGCCCATACGTCCGGCTCAAGCATTGTGCACCCCAGCCTGGGCCCCTGTTCACAATCCGTGGCGTATCCCAGGACAAACGGCCGATCTGCTACGCGTGTGGCTTTGCTGGCCACGTGGCACGATTTTGCCGCCTGGCGGGGTTGTACCCTCCCGATACTGCGAGACCCCAAGGGAATACACCTGACTCTCAGCCCCGCTATGTTCCACCTGTCGCACTTCGCTTCCTCGTCTCCTGCTCCTCGAAGTTTCACCACTCGTCGGTCTCCCTCTCCCCGTCGACGTTCCCTGTCCCCCCTTGTCCGCCGCCCCCCCGCTGTGGAGGAAAACTAAAAGGCGCAGTTCCGGAGGCAAGAACTGCGATCTCATCGAATGCTCAAGCCCTCGCTTATCCCCTGCGAACGTCCATTGAAGTTTATGCGGAACGGTAACGCTATTCACGCGCTTGTCGACAACGGTGCCGCGGTTGTCAGTGATTGCCGACCCGCTTCGCCGTACGCTCCGAAAGGTCGCGACGCCGTTTTCGCTATTTCGCTACGTACAGCAAGCGCTGAGCCAATTGAGCCTGTAGGAACATTGCACCGTCCGTGTCGCCATACAAGACAGTTTATATCACATTGAGTTTGTTGTTCTTCCCCGACTGCTCTCCTGCCATCATTCTAGGATGGGACTTCCTTCTCTTCTCATGCGCAGTTATTGATTGTGCCCGTGCAGAACTTGCGCTGACTCCATTTTGCGGAAGTCTTTCTGAAGATTTGCCTCTTTCTTCTGCTAGAGTGTTCGTCGCCGCCGACACCGATATCCCTGCTTTTTCTTCCGCCCTTGTGCCCGTTTCCTGTGCTTCTTTCTACGATTCTACAGTTTCTCTTCACGCCTCGAAACTTGCTGCCGCCGTCATCCCTCTTGTCTCCCTTCGCATCCTTCCCATTCGCCAGAGCTCCAGCGCACTTCTACGTTACGAATCCGTTTTCGTTCCATCAAGCCTACGACAGGCGAGTGCCTCGGGTCTGCTGACGAATTCGAGCCGAACTTTCTCTACGATGTGCCTGATGACTCGACTCCTCTTCAGGTTGACGCCATGGCTCTTCCTGTCTCTACGTCTGAGCCAGGCATGTGACAGAACGTTTGCTCGGTGTATTGATCCGCAGCTCACTCCCGAGTCAGCGCGCGCAGATCGTCGACCTCCTTACCGATTTCGCACTTTTGACCACCAACAACAATGTTTAGGGCGTACAGCTACAGTCGTTCATCACATCGACACCGGTAGCCATGCCCCACTACGACAGCGTCCATACCGTGTGTCCGCGACGGAGCGCCGTGTCATCGACGAGCACGTAGCGACATGCTTCAACGCGGCGTGATACAGCCTTCCCACAGTCCTTGGGCCTCTCCAGTAGTGCTGGTGAAAAAGATGGGACAATTCGTTTTTGTGTGGACTATCGACGCCTGAACAAAATAACGCGGAAAGATGTCTATCCTCTCCCCCGTATCGACGACGCACTAGACTGCCTCCAAGGCGCTGAATTCTTTTCGTCCTTAGACTTACGATCTGGTTACTGGCAAGTCCCGGTGGCTGAGTCAGATCGCCCGAAAACGGCATTCGTTACGCCTGACGGCTTATATGAATTTACCGTGATGCCCTTGGCCTGTGCAATGCGCCTGCCACATTTGAAAGAATGATGGATAACATCATCCGCGGCCTCAAATGGCAGACATGCCTTTGTTACCTCGATGACATTGTCATCTTTTCCCCGGACTTTTCTTCTCACCTGCTCCGACTCGAACGCGTTCTCACTTGCCTCGCCGATGCTGGACTCCAGCTCAACATCAAGAAGTGCCGCTTCGCCGCCCGACAGCTAGTCATCCTTGGCCACGTTGTTTTCGAAAGATGGTGTGCTTCCAGATCCTACCAAACTCCAAGCAGTCGCCGAATTCGCACGACCAAAGACCACCAAAGAACTCCGCAGCTTCATCGGATTGTGCTCATACTTTCGCCGTTTCATCCGCAACTTCGCCACCATAATAGCGCCTTTGACGCAGCTTCTCGCGGGTAACCACGACCTCTCGGCCTGGTCGCCACTTGGCGATGCCGCATTCACGACGCTGCGTCGTCTTCTAACCTCACCCCCGATTCTCCGTCATTTCGACCCCAGCGCACCGACAGAAATTCACACGGATGCTAGTAGTGTCGGCATTGGCGCTGTTCTTGCGCAACGAAAGACTGGCTTCGATGAATACGTCGTTGCTTACGCCAGCCGCGCTCTGACGAAAGCGGAAGCCAACTATTCCGTTACAGAAAAAGAATGCTTGGCTATCATTTGGGCCATAACTAAATTCCGCCCTTACCTCTACGGCCGCCCATTCGACGTAATAACTGACCATCATGCCCTCTGCTGGCTGTCATCCTTAAAAGACCCTTCAGGTCGACTCGCTCGATGGGCGCTCCGCCTCCAAGAGTACGACATTCGAGTGCTGTACCGCTCTGGCCGTAAACATACGGACGCGGATGCCCTGTCCCGCTCCCCTATGCCAGGCCAGCCCAATTATTCGAAGGTACCGATATGCGAGTCCTCCCTCACCGCCACGGACATGCTTTCGGAGCAGCAGAAGGATCGATGGATTGTCTCTATGCTGGCTTTTCTGTCCAACCCATCAGCGCCTTCTTCTGACCGTACACTGCGTCGCCAAGCACACCACTTCGCTGTTCGTGACGGACTCCTTTACCGCCGTAACTACCTCTCGGACGGCCGCAATGGTTACTCGTGGTCCCACGGCATCTACGTTCGGACATATGTGCAGCGTTTCACGATGACCCGCAATGCGCGCATGCAGGAGTACTAAAACGTACGCGCGCCTGCGACTCCGTTATTACTGGCGCGGAATGTACCGATTCGTCCGCCGCATCTGCGCGTGATGTTGCATGGTTCCTTCTGCGTAACATCATACTTCGCCATGGAGCCCCCAGAGAATTGCTCAGCGACAGAGGCCGTGTGTTTCTCTCTGAGGTTATAGAAGCCCTACTCAAGGAATGCCACGTAATTCACCGCACCACTACTGCATACCACCCGCAGACTAATGGTATGACTGAGCGCTTTAACCGCACTCTTGGCGACATGTTATCCATGTACGTCGCATCTGACCAGACCAATTGGGACCGCGTTCTACCCTTCGTGACGTATGCTTACAACACCGCCACACAGACCACTACGGGATTTTCCCCGTTCTTTCTTCTTTACGGACGCGAGCCTTCCTGCACAATGGATACCATCCTCCCGTATCGCCCTGACACAACGGAGTCTACTGCCCTGTCCGAAGCTGCTGCACACGCGGAAGAGTGCCGACCGCTCGCCCGCACATTTACTACGGAAGACCAGCAGCGACAGAAGCACCATTGGGATACTTCCGCCTCTCCTGCACCCTATGCTCCTGACTCACTAGTCTGGCTTTGGGTTCCCGCCACCAGCCCTGGACTTTCAGCGAAACTCGTTTCCCAGTACCAGGGTCCGTACCGTGTGGTCAGTCAAACGTCTCCTGTGAACTACATGATAGAACCCCTTGAGCCACCTTCGGATAAGCGCCGCCGAGGGCGCGAAATCGTGCACGTTCAGCGGCTAAAGCCTTATTTCGACCCCCCTGTGCTCTCCTGCCCGTAGGTCGCCGGGACGGCTCCTTTTCTCCGGGGAGATAATTGTACTGAAGAAGAACGAGCAGTATGCACTGCTTCAAGAAAGACGACGACGACGAGTTGGTCGAAGCCGTGTGCCTGTGTTGCCTGCGCTGTGTAACCTCTCGTTGCAGTGCTCTACGCTCTAATTAATTACACTAGAGTGCCTTTCTACATTATATATATATATATATATATATATATATATATATAGATATATATATATATATATTCGATTCCGCCGGCAACTGCTTTCGTCCACAAAGCCGGATAACCCTTTGGTAAATTGAAGTGAAAGTACTGAATTTAATGTATTAAAGAGTTGCACGCATGATAATTTACCCATATTTCGTACTTGTTGGTTCCAAGTGTTCTTGCTGTTCCGTTTGGTTTACCTTGGGGCATTTCTTTTTGCAGTAATAAAGGGGTACATCATGTTCGTGCAGAAAAGGAATGCAGCGGTTCTAATAGCTTCATGTTTGTCTTGCATTTGCTTGTGGAACCAGCAGCGTGATAAGTTCTGGTGTATAAATGAGCGCACAAATGCTCTCATTTGTGAACCTAATAATACTTAAGCTGTTGACACGCATTGTAGTTAGGCAGGTAGCAATATTCATTTAATTAACATGTTGTTTAAGCACCCTAGAACAAAGTGTACAGTTTCATGTGTTCTGCAGTCTAAAACCATTACAATATATATGTCACACCTGCTTGCATTTCATATTGCAAAATTGTGCTTTTTCAATTTCTGATGCAATCAAAATTTCTGTTCCAGACATGCAGTAAAGAGGATGGCACCAGTGTAAAGCAGCACTCCATACACCAAAGACAAGCTACTTCCTGCTACAACAAGGCCATTGTGTGGACTTTGGCTGTTACTACAAGGTAAACAACACCAAGTTCAGAAATAAATATGCTTGATATACTGTATTGGCTCACTAGTCTTGAGATACATGTCATTTGTTTGTAGCAGATGATATGAATGTCTTTCCACATTTACGGTTCAGCATAATTGGTTCAAACATAAAAGAAAGCCCTACATGAGTTTGGCTAATCTGTGCTGTATCTCATGTGTTACTGTTCTGCCCCAACAGAATCTGCACCAAGCACACCATGGTCCTCATCACAGGAGCCCCCATCTACCCTGACAGGAAGGGGCTGGAGCCGAATTTACAAGGATTTTACACCACAAACAAAGAAGCGGATGCAGAAGTATTTGGATGAGATATCAAGTCTACGGAGGACTGTGTCAAGACTGAAAAGAGCCTCAGCCATCATTCCACCGGCACGGATATTGGCCGAGTCATCCAGGTACCTCAACAAAGACTTTCTAGAAATTCTTCATGTTGAGATGCACCTGCAACCATTCAACAAGCACGGACGACGCTGGCCAAAAGAGTTCCATCAGTTTGCCCTTCCTTAATCAGCTTCCTGGTCATGTCAAATTCCATTTATGCCGAGTATACATTTTTTTTTCTATAAATGCAAGCTTTTCATTCCCCACTCTTGCTAGGGATAATTCTTCTTCCTCATCCAAACATTAAGGTCAACTGATTCTGTGCTCATACTTAATACCATTCACTGTAGCAATATTTCTTAGTGTATGCTGCCATGTACAATTCCTCTCCAGAAATAGCCGATGCAGCATCGGCATGCGTCTTGCATTAAACGTTGCCCCGTGTGCTATGTAGCATTTGACTTTTCTTAATGTTTTTGGCCTTCAGTGCTTGTAGAGCCAAGTGGCTTCTTTCATGAGCACAAGCTTTCTGATTGCCATATTTAATTCCTAGTCTCATTCAGCATTGCTCTTCTTGCTCAATAGCCTGGGTGTAGCCCTGCTTGTCTAGCCTTGCCTGGGTGTAGCCTTGCCTTGTTCGATATCCTTCAGTGTACCTTGTGCTAGACTGAAGTGATTGATTACAGAGTCTGGTTTCGCTGCTGTCCCACTTGGTCGTGGTCGCCGTGTTACGTTTCTCAAATGTGGGGACCTGGTAAGTTGCATTGGGAAGCAGTCTCTCGAGGTAAGCACCTGCTCCTGCAGTCCACACAGCAACATAGACTCCCAATTTACACGCATCGTGATTAGTGCTCCCCGTTCTGTCCTTTCCTGCTGTAGCCATGTGCAAATTTTGCTTGTGGCCTTCGTCAGCTGCAATTTGGCATGAACATAGACCAGAATACGTGCTTACATGATCTGAGGTGTATGTTGATAGCCACCTAGGTGGAATGGCCCGCAAAAGTGGCTGCCGAAGGTGATGCCCACGAAACCGACTTGTCCATAGTGAGACAAATTGGGGCACCAATTGTGAGCCATACATTAGCGGCCCTCCAAAGAAAAGAAACGTGCCGGCTGGAAAGGAGTTAATGCTAAAATGCTGGGTAGTCCATGTTGCTGTGTTGACTGGGGCAGTAGATGCCTGCATCACCTGATTGCTTCGCAATGCAAGTTGCTAATATTCAATGGTGACTGTCGGTGCAAATAGGTGGGACACGCCGCCCAATCTGTTCGCGCTGCTTGTTGTCGCTCATTACCAGACCACCATGTGTGTTGGAGGCAAGCGCTATGCCTGTAGTCGGACAGCTGAATGTGCCGTAAGTGACCCATGTACGTTAATGCTCACTGTTGCCATATGGATCTTCACCAATGTATAATGCATTGTGTGGACCTTACGCGGCCATTGATTGCAGTCTCATTTCACTGTTATCTGACTTGGTTATGGTTGCTGTGTTACGTTTCTCGGACGTGGCGGCCTGGTCAGCTGCATTGGGAAGCAGTCTCTCGTGGTGAGCATTCGCTCCTGCAGTCCGCACAATGACATAGACTTCCAATTTACATGCTTTGTGATTGGTGCTCCCCGTTCTGTCCTTTCCTGCTGCAGCCATGGGCAAATTATGCATGTGGCCTTTCTCGGCCACGATTTGGCGTGACCATCATTTAGAAAAGTATAGACGTAGGCCAGTTGGTGATTCATGATTTGGGAAGTTACCGCAAACAACACACGAGACAAAGAAAGAGACAACACGAAGCGGTACTGACAACTGTTTATTTAATGAAGCGAACGCCAAGCTTATATAGATCAGACACACGTGTGCACCCAAAAAGCAACGAGAAAACCAATAACAACACAGAGAGACCTTCAAGAGGGGTGCGATACAAATGCTAAGATACACGCTGATAGACTAGTGAGGCATTTAACACGTGTGTGTCACGTGGAAAGAAACAAAAGTGCTTTCTGAGTAACAGCAGATTATCGGCAGAAAAAATGGCCAGCTGAAAAGAGAGGTTGTAGAGGCAATAGCCATGCGACCCTTTAAGGATGGTGATTGCGTTAGTTTTCAGTCAGTTGCTGTTACCCAGAAGGAACTTTTTTTTATTTTTCTACGTGATACACACGTGTTAGGTGCGTCGGTAGTCTACAAATGCTTATCCTAGCATTTGTATCGCAACCCTGTTGAAAGTCGCTCTGTGTTTTTATTGGATTTCTCGTTGCTTTTCGGGTGCACACGTGTGTGTTCTATATAAGCTCGGCGTTCGTTTCATTAAATAGTTGTCAGTACAGCTTCGTGTTATCTCTTTCTTCGTCTCGTGTGTTTTTTGCGGCAATCCTAGACCAGCATACATGCTTACATGGTCCGATGCGTGTGAAGTTGAAAGGCCCGCAAAAAAGGCTGCCGAAGGTGATGCCCGCGAAACCGACCATGTCCATATTGAAAGATAGAGGGGCACCGAGTGTGACCTACACATTCGCGGCCCCCGAAATAACAAAAAAAAAAGAAACGTGCAGGTTCGAACGGAGGTAACTTTAAATCTCCGGGTAGTCCATGTCGCTGTGTTGGCTGCGGCAGCAGATGCCTGCGTCACCCGATTGCTTCGCAATAAAAGTTGCTCATGTTCAACGGCGACTGTCGGTGCAAACACTGTCCAGTCTGCTTGCACTGCTGGTCGTCGCTCGTTACCACACCGCCATGAGCGACGACGAAAGTGAGCCGTTTACGAGCTCGCGTTAATGATTCCAGCGCATCTCGACATGCAATTTTTATTTCTGCTCTTGTACGAGAAGGTGCACTGCTTGTCTTCTGCCAATAAAGTCGCACGTTCCGTTCACTCACTTGTGGCTTGTTTTTTATGGGCGTCAGTAGAGGCTCTTTGGTCTCCTGGCAATTTGAACGCGAAAACTACGCGACAGCCAAGGCAATGAGGCGTGCCGCAACGCCAACCGGGCGAGCGCGGCGCGTATACCAACGTACGCGACCGGCAAAAAGCGGCCATATTGAATTTTGCTCAAAAAAAAAAAACTACATTTCCGCTTCCTGTTTGAGCAGCGCCATCTGTCTTATGCCTAAGTAAGTTCCATGCGCTGCCGCTTCTTATTTTCGTACCACTGTGGAAGCTACAGTTTCCCTTCTCTAAAGTTGGTTCTTTATTCTATGATGGGGCTCTTTTCTTCTCCGGAGACCAACGCTAGAGTGACCTAGAATATGGGAGAGTGTCCAAAGCGCCGGCTCCGGCGAGGGCCTTTTTCTGTGAACTGCCGCGCCGCGCCGCTGCTGCTCCGCACTCGTGAGAGCTTCACTCTCACGAGTGAAGCCGACGGGAGCGGACGTGTCGAGTCGAGGTGCCATTTCAGCGCAGCAGGAGCAGCGTGCCAAAGAGATAAGTTTTGTTATTTTATATTTCACTTTTTGGTTTTTTTAGGAGGGTTAGCTTAGCCAAGCAATCTTTATAAATTATTTTAAGGCTTTCTCACTTTCTTGGTCTTCTCGCTTAGATAAAAGTAGGTAAAGAAAATTTTTTTTCCCCACATCTACGCCTTGTTAGTACGAGATGATGGTTGGTACTAGGGGGAACCCACGCGTGCGTTGTTCTGAGTGCGAGCGTTCCTACGCGCTGGAAGAAACGCGGTTTAAGTCAGCACGCGAAGCGAATGGTGCAGATTTTATCTGTAGGATGTGTGTGCTAGGGTCGTGGCTAGACCGCCTAGAGCAAGACAAAGATAAGTTAGCTAAGCGGGTTGGAAAGCTAGAAAAGGAACTTGAAATCGAGCAGAAGCAGAGGAAGGAGGCAGAAGAAAAGCTAGCTAACTCAGAAATCCAGCTGAGCGCCACCATTCTGCAAAGCAATGATGAACGCATCGAGGCGAGCACCGCGAACGGAGCTGGCTCCGATGCGAGTGCAGAGACAGCCGAACTCGCCACGCCGGGAAGCAGTGGCGGAAACGTCAGTGATAATCACGAAGGGGATACCACTGACGCGGCCGGGGAAGAAAACAAAGCCAAGGGCAAGGATAAGAAAGGAGGGGAGGGCATTGTGACTTCGGGGGCAGCTTTCGGCGGTGAGGGGGAAGGAAAGCGTCGAGTTGTCTTTGTTGGGGATTCCAACATGCGTAAAGTAGAACCGGCGATAGCAGAGAGGGTAGGGGCAGACGAACGAGTCCAGGTTAGCGCGCTTCCCGGAAAGCCGATTAGAGAGGTGATAGCGAAGGCCAAGGAACGCATGTGGGACACAATGGAGGAGAGACACCTAGTGGTGATAATGGGCGGAGTGATTGACGTACTGAACGGACGAGGAGCAGGAATCACAAAGCAAATAGCCAAAGGGGTCACCGACCTGCGGAATGTTTCAAAAGAAGTACAAATCGCGGTGTGCACGGTGCCAGAGGTTGAAAGGCAGGGTTATAAAATTGAAAGGGCAGTTCTTGCAGTAAACAGGGAAATTTGGACTCTAGCTAAAGCAATGAATTTTACGGTCATTGACATCAACCGAGAAGTGCACCGAGCAGGCCGCGAAGGCGCTTTTGTGCGTGACGGGATACATTTTAGTGAAAGTGTAGCAACACCGGTCGGAAGTCGATTCGCGGCACGAGCTGTAGCTTTTTTAGGCGGGCCCCAGGCAATCAGGAAGCAGGATTGAGTATTGAACATAGCGAAACACCAGTAAAGGGCAGAATTAGGCGACCAGGAGTCAGGAAAAGACGCAGAAAGGATAAGGATAGAGAAGGTAAAATTTGCTACATTAACATGCAGGGTGGTCGTAAGCAGGAAAAATGGCTGGAAATTCAAACGCAACTGAATGATGAAGCGATTAGCGTGTACGCCTTGACCGAAACACATCTACGAGATTTGGAGCAGCCGCCTGTTATTGACAACTTTGTATGGGAAGGGTGCAACAGAATGACCGGGTCAGGGAAAGGCGGAGGCGTAGGCGTACTAATTAGGCGAGGTCTGAAGTGGCGAAGGGTAAACGAGACATGTAAAGAGCATTTATGGATTAGTGGTACATGGCAAGGTAAAAAGACGTGGCTGGGAGTAGCTTACCTGTGGACAGGTAGTGATAGCAGGGAAAAAAATAAGGAATTGGTCGATTGCATTAGAAGCGATATTAATGAGTTCAGTAACTCGGGCCAGGTGATATTAGTGGGAGATATGAACGCGCACATGGACGATTTAGACGGATATACTGATTACAACGGCTCTCTAGTGCTGGATTTGTGTGATGAACAGAACCTTATAGTAGTTAACAGGGAGAATAAGTGTCATGGACAGGTAACGTGGCAATGCGGAAACAGGCAGTCATGTATCGACTACGCCTTAGTCTCAGAAATGGTCTACGAACAACTGGAACAAATGATAATAGACGAAAATGGAAAAAATAGCCTGGGAAGCGATCATAGACGTTTAGCATTAAAGTTTGGGAGAGATACCAGCGCAGAACATGAACCAATAGCCTCAGAGTTTTTAAAAATGAATGACGAGCAAATAACAGAGATCGCAAACAACATAGAGAAGAAAATTGAGGCTTTTCCTACAGCAGTCTGGGAATATAAGGAACTGGTGGAGGTTATGCAGCATGAAATAAGGCGGACACGGCAATACAATTGTTGGATTGGAAAGAGGAAACCACGTAAGTGGTGGAACAAGGAAATTAAACAAGCTATAGAAGAGCGTAAAGAGGCATCTAGGGTTCATCGAGAAGCCAAAAAGTTGGGATTACAAGAAGAAGAGGTGCTCCTTAGATGGAATACATACAGAGAAAAGAAAAGGGTTGCGAGTGAGCTCGTGCAAGAGAAAATTAAATGCGCAAGTGAACGTTGGGTGCATAACATTCACAAAAGAGACAAAGGCGCCCCAAAAAGATTCTGGAACCATATAAAAGCACTCGGAGCTCCAATTAGAAACTCGCAAACGGCTATAAGGTATGAAGACGGTAACATCTATGAAGGCGATGATGCGCTGCGGTACATCACAGACGTTATCAGGCATAACTTCGGTACGAGAAAAAGTGTAGTTCAGACAACAGATCCAGCAACAACAGAGAGGCTTGAGAGATCAAAATTCAGCATAGAAAGCTTCTATTGGAAAAAGGCAGCAGAAAATGTCCCTAACAACACGGCAGCAGGACCCGATGAAATCCCAATACAGCTAATCAAAAACCTCGGTCCAAAAAGCAAGGCACTGCTGACTAATGCCATAGAGCAAGTGATTAGAAGAAAGAATATTCCCGATGGATGGCGTGAAAGCAAGATGAATCTCATCTACAAAGGCAAAGGAGATAAGGATAAGACGAGCTCGTACAGGCCAGTTACAGTAACCTCGGTGACATATAGAATGGCAATGCAAGCCATAAAATTAGAACTGTCGAAGTGGGTGGAGGAAAACGGTGTATTGGGGGAACTACAGAATGGGTTCAGGCCAGGCAGACGCTTAGAAGACAATATGTTTGTACTAACTCAGTGCATAGAGATTTCAGTAGTTCAGAAAAGACCTTTATGGGTAGCATTTCTAGATATTAAGGAGCTTATGACAACGTAGACAGGGAATTGTTGTGGGATATTCTTCAATACGAAGGCATAGATGACGATTTCGTGGAGCTGCTGAGGGAGATATATCGAGCCAACCAAGTACAAGTGGCATGGGAAGGCCGAAAAGGAAATGAAATGGTGGGAATTCACCAAGGATTGAAGCAAGGATGCCCTCTGTCACCATTGTTGTTCACGCTTTACGTCAAGGGCATAGAAAGACGACTGGAAACAGCGAATTAGGTTTTGATTTATCCTACATGCGTAATGGACAAATGGTGCAACAGAAGGTCCCTGGATTGATGTACGCAGACGACATTGTGCTACTAGCGGACAATAAAAAAGATTTACAGATACTTGCGAATATCTGTGGGAACGCAGCGACAAATCTAGGCCTTAAGTTTAGCACAGAGAAATCAGGGATTATGGTCTTTAATGAACACACGAGTAACTTCGTGGTGTCAATTCAACAGCAAGTAATACCCATAGTGAAGCAATATAAGTACCTCGGCGTACACATAAACGAAGGAAAGAATTACTCAAGCAACCACCAAGATAATCTGAAAATAAAGGGGAAGCGGAATGCAGCATTAATGAAACACAGAGCACTGTGGGGCCACAATAAGTATGAGGTGGTGCGTGGAATCTGGAAAGGAGTAATGGTGCCAGCGCTAACATTCGCAAATGCCATTATATGCTTAAAATCGGATATATTAGCGGGTTTAGAAGTTAACCAAAGATCAGTAGGCCGGTTGGCTTTGGGAGCACACGGTAATACGACAAATGAGGCAGTGCATGGAGACATGGGTTGGGCCTCTTTTGAAGTCAGAGAAGCACAAAGCAAAATTAGTTTTGAAGAAAGGCTCAGGAACATGGATGAAAATAAATGGGCGGCTAAAGTGCACAAGTATCTCTACATGAAAAGCGTGGACACAGAATGGAGGAAGAGGTCAAGGAAGTTGGCAACCAAGTACAGGATAATCGAAACTGTAAATAGACAACCAGGGGTCATCAGAAAGAAAGTGAGAGAAATAGAGACCGTGAATTGGATGCAAAGAATGGAAACGAAAAGGACAATGGAGATTTACAAGAATGAGAAGAAAGAAATTAGAAGGGAAAATCTGTACGATAACACAAAGGGCAGTGCCTTGCTATTTGAGGCTCGAGCCGGTTGCCTAAGGACGAAAACATATCGGAACAAATATTCGGAACTAGATGAGACATGTGTATGCTGCAGTAAAGATCCAGAGACCACTCAGCACATCCTAATGGAATGCGACGGGATCCACCCAGCGAGAACCGTAGGTAACGTGCAACTCCCAGAAGCGCTTGGGTTTAAAGTGGAAGGAAGCATAAACAGATCAGCCGTAGAGATCAGCAAGAGACGATTAGAGTACTGGTGGAAAAAAAGCAGGGAAAAGATGGATACGACCTGATCTCTTAAAATCATAGGCAGCGGTACAAGCTAAATTTTTGAAAAAGGTATACAAAAATGCGAGATAAAGAACATGTGTAGTATACCTGATCAAATCAAGCAGGCTAGGTGACTATTTGTCGCCACCCGGTTTCAAAGGGGATGCCAATAAATCATCATCGTGGGTTTTTCGCGCTCGCGAGGCGCGCGGGAAGCGAGGGTCGTCTGCTACGCGCTGTAGTTTTTTGCGTTCATTTTGCACGCAAAGCACTTAAACTCTATTGAACTTCAACAGTGTGGCGCTGCATGGAGCTTACCCACCTCGGAGCGTTTCTTTGTGCTTGGGCAGCAAGATAATGCAAAAACTAACGTATCAAACTCATCAGCGCGGCCTAGCTCCGGTGCTACAGTTCGGCAACGGTATTACGGTAACTGTGCGTACGTAGAAACGCCCTAAATGAGCCCGCGAGGAAAGAACGTATAAAAAGAAACGTTATTCACATGGGTACGAGGGTAATAACACCATGCTTGCATGACTAAGAGTAACGAAAAAAGTAAATTACTCGCGCAGTCAAGTGAAATACTTACGTGCGTGCAGTGACCGCTTCGCTTACCATTACGCGCTTTTCGCTCACGGTCAATAGTGGTTTACAGGTCTATGCATATGTATTTATTCCAATATTTTTAGCCACGACAATATTTTATTATGAACAGAGCAGAGGGAGAAGGTGTAAGGGAAGCCACAGAAAGAGCAAAGACGGCCCTAACGTCGCAATATTGTTGGCTTATTTCGCTTCAGAGATTGCGTACACGAACAATTCTTGTTCTACGCTATCTCTTCAATACAAACTTCGCGCATGATGTACCTTGAGGTTCACCTTAAGGTTCACCGTTTCAAATTCAGACATTCGAAAGAAAAGCCATTCGATCCAGCCAATAGCTAAACAAATATTGTTTTTCTACATTGAAAAGAATAGATAGCTACTATGCCCTAGCCATTTACTAATTTGTTATGTAAAAGTTATTACTGCAATAGCCTTGTTTTAATCATCCGTGAATCCTCTCTGAAATTGCCAACATGTAACTGCTCATTATATCATAGTTATTGCGTAACGTCTGATTTTTTTACGTAAACTAACAAGCATTCACGGCGCGTGACGATGTTTGTGCTTGCATTATATTGAGTGGGAAATCGTCTTGAAAGTTACAGTTTTTGAGGCACTACAAATATATACCGCTATTGATTCTACACATCGTTAAAATAGTTACCTTCAAGCAGTAAAACATGAAAAGCTTATGTTCTGGTGATTAGTTGCCTCTTTCATTACGTAACTACAAGTACGTAATTATTTATCAGTAAGTATATTTGCTGTGTACGAACCAGCGAGCATACGCAATAAATATTCCTAAAGTTACTTTCATGTTAAAATTCGCTTAGTGTTTGCGCTCTTGCAACACAAGAAGGCGAAAGACGAGTTGCACATACGTAATCCATCATGTTCGTTTTCTGACGTTTGCTCATCATTATGAAATGAGGCATACGTATACATTGTTGCACTGTTAGCGTTTCATTTATTTTGGTTTGTCTTGTTTTTGCCGCGTATATTTCTCGCGTACCCGTTACCTATACACGCCGTACTATAGCTTAGTGGCTTTGGTCGGTTGGACTGCTAAACTCGAAGATGCGGGTTCGATTCCCGGCCATGGCGGCTTACATTTCCATGGAGGCGAAATACATAAAACACCCGTGTACATAGATTTAGGTGAACGTTAAAGAACCCCAGGTGGTCGAAATTAACGGAGCCCTCCACTGCGGCGTCTCTCATAACCATATTGTGATTATTGGGTGTAAAACCCGAGAAATTATCATTACTATTATTACCCTTTACCTGTGCTCCCAGTTCTTCATGGTATATGGGTAAGTTCGACACGTTTAGATCGAGATTGGCATTCAACACGTGTTTATCGTCACACCCACAGCATCAGAGGGATCTCTGGCCGTCGTCTTATGACCACACGCCATATTGTTATCGTTAATCCTAACCTGAGTGCAAGTATGTCAAGTTACTAATGCCATGACCCATCAGTCATCTTATTCACACTGTTGTGCCTTTCCACACTATACTTCTGTATATATACCAAGTGAACGTGCCGCGAGAGTTACGCGGTTTTTATTTATTTTTCGTACCGCGGCAGCGGCCACCAGACACATTCCGCTTCCCAAGAGCCCAGTTAAGGATTTCGCCTTAATAAAGAAACAACAGAGCGCGAGATGCAGTCTTGTAAAGCAAATCGAATGCATTAAATAAAAGAACGGAAACGATAGGGTGTAAAAGCGTTAGCATGAGCTAGCCATATCTGCTACATTCTCTTCGTTATTATCGCGGTCTCCAGCTTATTTTCTTCTGCAGCACGTTCACGTTGCTCATTCCACGCATAACTGAATGAAGTAAGCGCGTGGAATGCGTTACTCAAATAGCCGCGTAAGCGCGGATCAAGCGAGCTAGAAGGAAATAAACAAAATACCCGTATTCACAGCCGGCAAACGCGTTCTCTGCGCGCTGAGTCACTGTGGTATTATCTTGCGGTGACGTGGTACCCAAATTATCGCGATGTTGGCTAATAGCAACCAAAATATGAGACTCGTAGCAGACGCCCGCCGCCTTGGCGCGGCTTCCGCAGCGGAGAAAGCCCACGGGTCCGGTACAGCAGCGCCGCGGCGCGGGAGTTCACACAAAAAGGTCCTCGCTCCTCCCATGCATTCGCGCGGCGCTTTGGACACTCTCCCATATTCTAGGTCACTCTACCAACGCACGGTACGTACATGCTTTCCTCTCGTCCGCCGACACCTTTGTGACTAGGCCTGGGGCTCGCGCACGGTGCCTTTGCCCGTGCGGGGAGCGCGTACTGTGTGCTGATCCTTTCCCGACGCTAAGCCGATGAGCGGTGCCTGGTGCTCGCGCGAGGTCGTACCACGCCGAGCCGCACTTGCCGAAAACCTAAGCCGAAGGAGTTTGCCCGAGCTCTCGCGAGTTGACCTATTGGTTATCGCCAGAGCAAGTAGCATAGCCGCCGGGACTTTTCCTAGCGGCGTGTCCCAGCTTGAGCCTGTGCTCTCGCCGCGACGTGCTATAGGCGCCTGTTATTGTATTTTCCCCCTTGGTGCGGGACCCTTTAGTTCCCCGCCGCGCGGGCGTTTGCGCAGTGCAGGCTGCCGACGGATTCAATAAACGGCTTCCGTCAACTCAGGGCTTTACTGTGTTTTTGCGTGCGTCGCCCGTCGCGGCCTCTGAGCTCGCGCGCGAGCGGTGCTGGAGCCTGGAGGCGAGGGATGACGCGACCCTGTGGCTCGCTAAGCTCGATCCCGCGGTGGTTGGTCTCCTGTGAGACACCAAGAAACCACAACTTGGACACCTTAGCGAAATATAAAAACATAAGAAATAAATTAGGCTCAGATATTAAGCATGCACGTACCGCATATTATGAAAATATGTTTGCTAACGTATCCAATGATTCGAAAAAAGTATGGAAAAGGGTAAATGACTTTATGCTTAAAGATGACAAATCTGTTATATCGGAGCTTATGATAGAAGATGAACCATGCTCGGGTGCACTGCTTGCCAATAAGTTCAATGAGCGTTTCCTGAAAGCTGGCGTTTCGACGACCTGTGTCGACGAAAATAGTAGTTATACTTCGTACGTCACTTACAATGTTGTATACTCAGTTTTTTTTTTTGTTCCCCACAACTGAATCCGAAATATACACACTATAGCAAAAACTAAAAAATAACTGCGCATGTGGCGTAGATGAAAGAAAGCCACAGCCTATTAAAGCAGTTGCCCACATTATAAGTCAGCCACTATCGCATATATGTAACATAATTCTCAGTTCTGGTATTTTCCCTGATGATTTAAAGATCGCAAGGGTGTCGGTTGTTTTTAAGGGCGGTAATAAAAATGGTTTTAATAATTATAGGCCAATCTCATTATTGCCTATATTCTCTAAAGTTATCGAGCAAGTTATAAACTTACGACTTTCTAATTATTTACTGATCATATGACAACAATATGGTTTCCAAAAGAAAACATCTACTGAAACGGCCGTATTAGATATTAAAGAAAAAATACTTCACAATTTTGAACATAAATTACTCACGTTTGGGGTCTTTCTCGACTTCAAGAAGGCTTTTGATTCAGTTAAGCACCATATCTTATTACTGAAACTGCCTAAATACGGAATTAGGGGAATGTCTTTAGAACTAATAAAAAGTTATTTAAGTAATCTTCAGCAATATACTGCATGGGATTAGTGACACTAAATTCAACATGGGTAAAATAACATGTGGTGTTCCACAAGGGTCAATCCTAGGCCCTTTGCTTTTTTTTTTATGTTAACGACATTCCTAACATACCACTTACACCTGACATAGTTTTATACGCTGATGACGCCAATGTATTCTTGTTTGGTAACGCGCTCAATATTCTTGAACAACAAGCAAATATTTGGTTGATACATCTATCTGACTGGCAAAAAAATAATACACTAGAACTAAACACACAAAAAACGAAATATGTTTTATTCCACCCACGTAATAAGACTATCACTGTAACTAGCGAGGACGACGCAACAGCATGATGGCCATAACAAGAAGAACGGTTGCTTTATTCAAGTGCTTGATTATATAGGCGCGGGACCGTGCGCCGTGAGTATCTGCGCATTAAGGATGCGCAGTCATGCTACAGTTGCCTTATCGGATATAATCACAATAGAAGCTAACATAACTTTTGAGGGGCAAAAAATTGAACGCGTCACAGCACATCAATTTCTTGGGGTACTTTTTCAAGAGCGCTTAGACTGGTTATTGCACACCAATTACGTCCGCTCCAGCATGTCAAGACCTACGGGTATCGTGGTTAAATTACGGGTACAATGGTTAAAAAACAACTATATTACACAATAGTTCACTCGCACATACACTACTGCCTTCTTGTGTGGGGGAGTACGACCAAATCAAACACGGATAAAATTCATGTCTTGCAAAAGGAAGCTATAAGTGTGGGTTCTTGGTGTCTCACAGGAGACCAACCACCGCGGGTTCGAGCTTAGCGAGCCACAGGGCCGCGTCAGCCGTCGCCTCCAGCACCGCTCGCGCGCGAGCTCAGAGGCCGCAAGGGGCTACCGAGCGACGCACGCAAAAACACAGTAAAGCCCTGAGTTGACGGAAACCGTTTACTGAAACCGTCGGCACCAGCACTGCACAAACGCCCGCACGGAGGGGAGCCAAAGGGGTCCCGCACCAGGGCGAAAATACAATAGACAGTTTTAGTTTAGCGTTAGCGTAATAGCGGGGTTACGGGAAATAGCGTTACCGTTCCGCAAACGAACTTTGCAGAAAGAGAGTTTTAGTATAGCGTGATAGCGTAGTTTACGTGCGGGACGCTATTCCATTACGCTTTGAATTTCGCATACACAGGGCACCTAATTCTGTGTGTGTGTGCGTCCGGAAAGTGCGATAGGCAGCGCAAGGGAAGCCAGGAAAGCGTTGTATTTTTACTTCACATGTCCGTCGATCTGCAACGAAACAGACAAGCAGTACAAGCTGTCTACCATAGCCTCCGAAATCCTCCCATCTCAGAGGCCATATGCCGTCGTCGCGCCTATCTCCCGACTTGAGCGACAGATGGCGCTCGCATCTCAGAAAAAATTTCTCTCGTTAGGCTTAGGCGCGTTCGAAACGACAAGCGATCTCGAAAATTCCTCAAGATTAGCCATAACACTCTCTCGGCGAAGCGGCATGAGACTAAGCAAAAGCCGTTTACGCAGTCATTTGCTACGAACGAAGTGAATTCTACAAAAACAACGCCAAATTCAGTTCGAAGCCGGCGACCGGGACCGCCGCCATGTTTTACGTACACTACGTACACCACGCTAACACGGTAACGTTAACTCTGAGAAATAGCGTGCGCACGGTAAACGGTATGGGTCGGTTAGCGTTCTGCGCATGCGCACTTCGATCCCGCTATTCCGGTACGCCCGCTATTCCGGTAACCACGCTAAAATAAAACTGTCTAATAACAGGCGCCTATAGCACGTCGCGGCGAGAGCACAGGCTCAAGCTGGGACACGCCGCTAGGAAAAGTCCCGGCGGCTATGCTACTTGCTCTGGCGATAACCAATGGGTCAACTCGCGAGAGCACGGGCAATATCATTCGGCTTAGGCTTTCGGCAAGTGCGGCTCGGCGAGGTACGACCTCGCGCGAGCACTAATGGCACCGCTCGTCGGCTTAGCGTCGGGAAAGGATCAGCACAAAGTACGCGCTCCCCGCACGGGCAAAGGCCACGCTTCTGTGCGCTGGTCCCGTGCGCTGGTCCCGGAGAGAAGTCCACGCTTCCCCGCTAGCGGCCGACAACCGGCCGCGTCGTGACGTCAGCGCTCCGCCCTCACCGCCAACCGCCGCGTGCGCAGCGCCACCGCGGGAACCGGTTAGGCGGCGCGGGCGGAGAAGGAGGCCAGCGGGGAACGATGGCGAGGGATGGCAGAGCAGGCGAAGCGCGCGCAATCATGCCGGCGCAACCCTCAATCCCCACATCCTCCTCTCCTTAAATGCCCCCCTACCAGCCTGGCGAAACAGCTAGTAGGGGCTTATGCATCAAAGACAATTGAGTCTTTCATGCACAAGCTAAATGCTAACCTCAGCCCAACAAGTACTCTTAACACACTGCGTTCCGACATATAAAACAAAACACTTCCATGCACAATAAAAATAATAATTATATACAAGGATCGTGGAAAAATAAAAAATTAAACTGCTACGCTCTATAATACAAAAAAAAATGCCGCGAGAGGGGGGAGAAATATTAACAAAAAAAGGCGGCCGCTGGCGCGGGACAGTGTCCAAGGTGCGAAGGGGAAAAGGCGCGTGAAGTTCTGTGGCTAGGGGCGGTGGCCGAAGACGTAGGAGTCTCGAGGGCAGTCTTGATAGCAGGAACGGGCTCACCGTTGGTAGATCGGAGTTGTTGCTTTCGTGGTGGTGGCGGTCCCGAACTCCAGTCGGATGGGGGCAGGACACTGCCGGGTCAGCTGGCCACGCCGCCGGAGCCAAGATGAAAGGGGCAGCCACAACCGTGGCTGCAAGGCGTTTGCACGGCGGCGGCGACTGCAGAGAGCCGGGCTCTCGATCTGTCGTCAGAGGGTCAGTGACCCCGTCCACCTTCAGTGTCCACGATGATCCGATGCAGCAGTTGGTGCGACTTCTGGTTGCTTCGAAGAGCAACAGACACCACGCACGCACGCGCACACACACACACACGCACGCACACACTCCTTGCGGTTTTCTCCAAGCTGCGCAACACTCCCAAACACCGCAATGCTCATCGCCGTCCACAACGCGCCGCGCCATAGAAGGCGCAAAGCGTCCTTCGCCCCCCTCACACCGACGAGTCAATGGGACCATTGTCCCCCACCGCGCCCGACGACCGTGCAAATCAACAACCCCCTTCTTGGCAAAGAGAAAAAAAAAGGAAAAAGAAAAGAACAAGAAAAACAAAAATCTTCACCGTCTACGTACAAGAAAAAAACACGTAATGAATTAAACTATAAGGCTTTACACGCGAAAATTAAACACACTTTCAAAAAAAAAACAAATACATTCAGCGTGCGTACTAAAAAAATGGGGAAAAAATGCACACTGTTAAAACACTACATAAACACACTTGCAATACACTGGGCTGGGACTAGCTTCTTTTCGTGCACTGGCCGCAAAGAAGCTAGCCCACTGAAGCTACGCATTTTACTGAGGGCCTTCGGTTGCGGAAAAGTCCGTCGTCCGGCGCGAAATCACACAGGTGACCGCTTCCTCAGATTGTACCGGTGCGTGGTCCGAATGCGGTCCGTTGCTCCGGGTGTGCCCCGTTGCTTGCGCGCAATGCCACTGGGCACTGGCGCGAGCTCGTCGGACCGTGACGCAATGGCCTTCAGGTCGGCGATATGGGCACGGCTGAGTTTTCCCGAAGAGGGATCCTTCAGCAAGTACGCGAGCGGAGACCAAACTTTCTCTACTCGGTACGGACCAAGCCACTTAGGAGCGAGCGAGGCTGAGAACCCCTTGGTCGCATCGCTAAAAGCGTGGTTGCGCTTCAGGACGAGATCACCTACCTTAAATGAAAGATGGCGATGCTTCCGGTCGTATTGAGCCTTCTGCTGGGTCCTGGCCGACGCCAAACTCTGCCTTGCTCTACAGAGAGCCCGACAAAGCCTGTCCCGAAGTGCTGAAGCGTAAGCAGAACAGTCTGCCGGCGCTTCCTCGTCCCCGAGCTGGCATTGCATGACACTGGTCACCGGATTAGCCAACTCCCTTCCAAAATTGAGAAAGGCGGGAGAGAAACCAGTTGAGCGATTCTCGGAGGTTCGGACTGCGAACGCGAGCTCACTCATGTGGTCTGCCCAATCCTTTTGACGTTCGGCAAAGGCCGCTAACATTGGTTTAAGAGTTCTATTGAGTCTCTCCGTCAAATTGGACTGGGGATGGTAGGGCGAAGTGGTGCAGTGATTAATTCCCAGGGAACGGCACGTAGCACCAAACACCCGAGCGGTGAAATAGGACGCGTTGTCCGTAATCAGTCTTTTCGGAAAGCCGAACCGACAAAACACTTCCTGTAGCCTTTCCAGCACCGCTCGCGCTGTCACTTTACGAAGCGGAAACAGTTCCACCCATTTAGAAAAATGATCAACGACTACCATCAGGTGTGTGAACCCCTGCTTACTCCTGGGGAAAGGCCCCATAAGATCGCAGGTGGCCACTTGCCACGGACGCTCACTGTCGATTGGTTTCATCAGCCCGGGCGGCTTGCCACCCCTTGATTTCACCATTTGACAGACATGGCAGGAACGGCAATAGCGAAAAATGTCACGCTTTATGCCAGGCCAGGTCACAGTTTGGCTTAGTTTCGCAACAACTTTAGAGCCACTCAAATGACCGGCCAAGGGTTCGTCATGAGAACATCGCAACAGTGCGCTTCTCAGATTTTGGGGATAACCACCTTAAACGGGTCCACAGCGTCATCATCGGTGGCTATGTATTTCAGCAGGAGCCCATCATGATCCAGCAAATATAAATCCGCGGGGGACACAGCGACACACGCTGTTTCCGGCCCCCCTGCGCCCGCCGCACTACCAGCAGCGTCTCGGCGCTCCGTCTCCCTGAGACCATCGCTCACTCCGCGACAAAACGGATCAATTTGCTGGGCCTTCAGTAGCTCTTGCCTGCTGAAAGCGATTCCAATTCTCCCAAAGGGGAGGTTGGTCTCGTCCCCACTCAGGACTGCAGCCATCGGCGTCATGGGTTCGCTTTCGAGAAGCTCCCCCGCACGCACGCTTTCCGGCGCGCTGCTTGCCTGGAGCGCGGAGAAACAGGTTTGCCCGCTTGCGGACTAGCCTCTCTCTCCGCTCGTTTCGCCCCCGACGCTAGCTGGCGCTAAGGCACCGGCAGCGGCTGCTGCACCTGGAGAAAAGCTCTGGGTGGACAATGGGGCACGAGATAGCGCGTCAGCTACCACGTTGGCACTTGGATGTAGTGCCTCTTCGTGCCGTGTCGCTCTATCCCACTGGGGATTGTGAGTCGACAAGCGTATAGCGCAGGGGCTTGCCCCCGAATTCTGCGCGTGACACGGTTCGTGCCGTGCCTCTCGATCCCAAAGGGGACCATGAGCGGGTGAGCGCGAAGCTCGGGGGCTTGCCCCCGAACTCGGCGCGCGACACGACTCCGACGCCTCATCTGCACAGGCAGAATCGGACGCCGGCGGGCTGATGAACGGCTTTAGCAACGTGAACTGACCGTCGCGATAGCCGCCATTCGCAATGTCCACAACGATCCCAGTCTTAAGGAGAAAGTCCCGGCCGAGAATCACAGGAACACTGAGCCCTGGGAGATGAACGAAACGCGTGCGTCTCATTCGCTCTCCCCACCTGACAGTCAGCCTTGCGGCGCCAGCCGAATGGGCCACGCCTTTCGCAAGATTGAATGTCGTTCGGCAGTCCCGCAAGCGCACTGCGTGCTTTTGCAAGTGGGACAAAACCTGTTCGCCGAACAACGAAGCGCTTGCGCCCGTGTCCAGCAGCGCCGAAAATTCGCGGCCGGCAATGGTCACCGGAATAAACGGCGCGTGCGCACCAGCAACACAACCTGCTCGGTACGCCGAGGGAACAAGCAAAGGTTCGGTCACTCGTGCCTTCGCGAGCGACCTGCTATCCCGTTTCCCGGCCTCACAGGAGACCGAGGCGCGGTGCAATCCCTTGCAATGTGCCCTCGTTGTTGGCAGCGAAAACAGCGTACTCCGCCGCGGTATCTTTCCCGAGGCGGAGCAGCCTCAGCTCCCTGCCGGGGTCGGCTCGCCGCTTGGCCAATGGGCCGATAACGAGCGTTTCCCTCCGCGATGCGCTGGGTCGAAAAGCGTCCCTGCGCATGCGTTTCGGTCGGTGGCGCAGCACAGGCTGCCCGCTTCCCGTGCGTGCAAGGGTCGAGAGCGCGCGCGCTTAGCTCCCAAACACACCCGTTTGCAGCCGCAAAGGCAGCTTGGCCGGGTTGTTGCCGTTGGGGAAAGGGCTCAGGCCCTCTCCACGCGCAGCTCGGCTCAAGGGCCTCGCTGGCGGGCGGCGGTGGGCGATAGGCGCGCGCGGCGATAATGTCACCTTGAATGCGCTTTGCCTCGGCGGCTAATTCCTCCAGATTTCGGAAGCGGCCGCCGCGCAGGTACGCCGAAAAGGTCGGATGTGCCTGCCTGATCACCCGTTCGACGCGTTCCTCGTTCGAGGCATTGGGCTCGGCGATTAAGAAAAGGTCTTGCATCGCCCGTACGTACTCCTGAAGCGACTCATCAGGAGCCTGGGTACGTAGCCCAAGCTCTCGCCGCATCCTACTCTCGTAGTCAGCGGGTAGGAATTCACGCAGGAATGCCGCGCGGAACTCCTCGAGGGTTGTTGCACGGTGTCCGGAAAGCCTGTACCACCTAGCCGCCGAGTCAGTGAGTGCAACAGGGACGACGCGTCCGAGTACATCCTGATCGTTCAAACCCAGAGCTCTCTGGTAGCGTGCGAGGGAGTAACAGTAGTCCCTGGCACTGAGCAGGTCACCGTATCCGCTGTAGGTCGGGACTGCCAACCGTACAGCGGGGTGAGCGCATTTCGGAACAGCCGACAGCGTTTTAACTGCCCCAGAGAGCGCCTGGATCATTTCGGCGGCGTTATGCAACAGCGTCTGTGCGCCTGCTCCAAAGGGGACAAATCTTGGCGCGTTAACAAATCTTGGCGCCGCTAACGCGCCAAATCGTTGGCGCGTTAGCGGCGCGATCGAGCAAGGACGAACTGACGTCCAGCTCGATCAGTGGCGCGGTTTCCACAGGGATACCGGCCGGCGCGCCGCCGTCCTGCAGAGCAAAAAGGGCTCCTAGCGGGGTGCGCCTGCTGTCGTTCACAGCTGCCACTTGAGGCAGCTATACGTGAATTGCTTAGGCCGCTTGCAGCCAGCGTTGACAAAACAGGCGCGTGCTCGATCGGTGTGCCACTGGGCGCCACCGAGTGTATACTCCAAAGGGAGACGTATGAGCAGAATTCGTGGTCGCCGTGATTGAAGGTTCCCCACAGGGGGCCGCGGCATACCACTGGTTTTGGCTGTTCAATTGAGAAGCAGCCAACGGGCAAAAGTCGGAGAGGGCTAAGGCCCCGTTTCCGCGCTGCGCTCCGTTTACTCCCGAAGGAGTCAATGATCGGGAGCGCTGCGACATCGCACTGCTTGGCATTCCAAAGGGAGCCGTGGCAGACGAATGTGCCCGTGTGCACTGTTCGGAGAGGGCTCTGGCCCCGTTTTCAAACAACGCTACTGCTCCAAAGGGAGCTGGTACGTAGCGCCTCGCGTTGCCGTCCCCACAGGGGGTCGTTACAAGCGAAGGTGCAGGAGTGCGCTGCTCAAGGGGGCCCTGGCCCCGTTCTCGAGCAACGCGGCGTCTGCTAGCACTAACAAAGGACAAAGGTCACTACACCTAGCAGACATAACGCGGCGAGTCCAATTCGCTAAGGCGTATTAACTCGGCTAAGCACATACAAAGGCTTAATGAGCCTTTGAATCCACGTTGGGCGCCAGTGTGGGTTCTTGGTGTCTCACAGGAGACCAACCACCGCGGGTTCGAGCTTAGCGAGCCACAGGGCCGCGTCAGCCGTCGCCTCCAGCACCGCTCGCGCGCGAGCTCAGAGGCCGCAAGGGGCTACCGAGCGACGCACGCAAAAACACAGTAAAGCCCTGAGTTGACGGAAACCGTTTACTGAAACCGTCGGCACCAGCACTGCACAAACGCCCGCACGGAGGGGAAGCCAAAGGGGTCCCGCACCAGGGCGAAAATACAATAACAGGCGCCTATAGCACGTCGCGGCGAGAGCACAGGCTCAAGCTGGGACACGCCGCTAGGAAAAGTCCCGGCGGCTATGCTACTTGCTCTGGCGATAACCAATGGGTCAACTCGCGAGAGCACGGGCAATATCCTTCGGCTTAGGCTTTCGGCAAGTGCGGCTCGGCGAGGTACGACCTCGCGCGAGCACTAATGGCACCGCTCGTCGGCTTAGCGTCGAGAAAGGATCAGCACAAAGTACGCGCTCCCCGCACGGGCAAAGGCACCGTGCGCGAGCTCCAGTCCTAGTCACAAAGGTGTCGGCGGACGAGAGGAAAGCATGAACGTACCGTGCGCTGGTCCCGGAGAGAAGTCCACGCTTCCCCGCTAGCAGCCGACAACCGGCCGCGTCGTGACGTCAGCGCTCCGCCCTCACCGCCAACCGCCGCGTGCGCAGCGCCACCGCGGGAACCGGTTAGGCGGCGCGGGTGGAGAAGGAGGCCAGCGGGGAACGATGGCGAGAGCGCGCGCAATCATGCCGGCGCAACCCTCAATCCCCACAACGACTAATCGAAGGAGTACGACATAGGTTTCATACAGCACCTCTTTTCAAAAAACATGAAATAGTAACCATTACAAACGTCATGAAAAAAGAAAATAGTTGGCGATGGTCATTTACAATCAAGTAAAATCTAATCCTACAGGTTTTTTTTTTTTTTCAGAGGCATCTTGCGAAAAACCACTGCCACAACCTACGTCATAAGATTTATAGGA
Organism: Dermacentor silvarum; assembly: GCF_013339745.2. NCBI lineage: Eukaryota > Metazoa > Arthropoda > Arachnida > Ixodida > Ixodidae > Dermacentor > Dermacentor silvarum. Next base: position 173,048,404 of record NC_051161.1, on the reverse strand, counting down.
AAGAAAAATCACGCACAAATTACGGAACTGAGAAACTCAGCTATCAGATTCCGCATTTTTTAAACCACACCCTTTTCTAGCTACTGTTACGATTGACATGTCACGCCCCGTGTCAAAAAGGATTACGATTGACGTATGACAGCCCGATCGTTACGATTGACATGTGACGCCCCGTGCAGGAGGAATTATCGGAGGCCCATGCCTAAACCAACGGAGGATGAATCCACGATTTGCTATGGTTGTTTAGAGTGATCCTCAATCTGGCGGGCGAGTCGCAGTGATTTATGGCCCCCTTTGTGTACCTGCGCCCAGCAGGCGAGGGGTTCCGCCTACCCCGAACTGTGTACCACCGGGGCCTCGTGGCGCATTGTTTACCAGGCCCTTTGCGTACGGGCGCCCAGAGGGCGAACGATGCACGACAGAAGCCTCAAGTCACCGCTATCGGAGGCAAGCCCCCGAAACGTCGCCTAGGAGAGAGGGAGCAGCTGCCGCACCCCCGAATGGACTCAGTACCTGTGACGTTGACGTGAGCGAAATACCGCCTACGATGTTAGCGGGCCTATTTAAGCGGCCCCACCATGTATTCATTCTCTTCTTTTTTTGATCCTTCATCAACCATGAAATAAACTGTCCAAGTTTCGCACTAGAAATCGTCTTGCCCCTGCCTGATCGCCATGGTCTACCGGACGCCTGCCGACAACGCCACGCGACCCAGGCGGTCGAGCTTCAAGGAACCGGCGTGGCACCCTGATTGAGGAGATCGGTTCATACCGAAAGCAAGGTACATTTATTATCTTACAAACATAAATCTTGTTCACGTTTTATGTGGTCAAACTCTTGTTCTTCTTTCACTTTGTGTCATTTGGAAGTCGTTCAAATCAATTCATTGGATGTCATATTTTTGGTTTCACTTGTATACCTTCTTGTGCCTTAAATGTGAAAATTATTGTTTACGTACAAAAGCGTTATTGTACTGAGCCGCTTCTTCTGTCCTATGGCCATTTATTTCTGCACTGTAATAGCTCTTGCCAAATTGTAACACTGTGCATTGTCTTTTTGGGGTGAACTGGGATTTTCGGGGGGCTGGCACACTGTCAGGCTTTTTTGCCTTTTCGCCGGTCCCCTAGGCAATTGTATATGTGTGTATATATACCTATATGTATGTATATATTTTATTGGTTAACTGAAATAAACTTCAAATATAGGCTGATGATAATGATGATGATGATGATGATGATGATGATGATATTTATCAAGGATTTATGCCCGGGAACATATCCTTGAGCATGCACTAGCTCCATGCATGAGTAGCACTAACAAAAAAAAAAAAAGAGGCTTAACCTTGCACTAGGCCATGCAATGCTTGAAACAGCGAAGGTGGGCGATCGTAGCGCAGCATTTTCCGGAAGTGCGCGCGAACTTTTCATCTTATTACTCATGATGATGATAATTTATTTTCGCGAGTCTCGGACTTACGGCCGTCACTGCGCGTTGCATAGCGCAGCTTGCAACACCGACACCGCGTTCCACCGTGCTGCAATGCTGACAACGCATCCAGCAGGCTCGCTTCGTGAATGCGTCTATCTCTCTCTCGCTCTCATTGCCTTTATTTCTCTCCCGGGCATAGCGCGCAAAACCTCTTCACTTCGCAGAGCAGTAGCGTGCGAACGCGCCAGCTGTGAACGAAGACGACGACACTCGAACGCAATCATAGTGTTCGCATCAATGCATGTTCGCAAGCGTGGCTGTATAGCCTTGGAACCGTGGGTACGCGGGTTGGAATCCCGCCTCGGCAAGAAAGTTCATTTTATTTTTTTTCTTGATAGTTTCTTGGTACGAAGCACAAATTACGGCTGGCTTAAACAGCTTCGCTGCTAAAAAAAAGCCTATCCTGCTTGTAAATAATTCAGGTTGCAAATGCTGTGCATCTGCACACACGGCTATAAACAAAAGCTAAAACAAATAAAGCTTCCTTTACATGGCGTCCTTGTGTTGTACATTGTCGGCACTTGAGCTAGTGATACTAGAAAAGCGTCAAAGGAGGAACAACTAGATCAGATGAACGTTTAGGAAAGTTCCCATATTGAATATTATGGCGTTGCTGCAACAATCTCTAGACAGCTCACTTACCGTCCGCCGTAGGTCCCGAGTAGAGGAATGTGTGCGTGTGGCCGCCGACGACCAGGCTGACCTCGGGCACTCGCTCGCATATCTCCACGTCGCGTGGCACGCCCGAGTGGCCCATGGCGACGATCACGTGCACGCCTTGCTCGCGCAATCTCTGCGCCTCCCGCCGGATGCACTCCACTTCGTCCGTGAAGCGAACCCTTCCTGCACAGCCATACCACGGGGGGGGGGGGGGGGGGGGGGGGGGGGGGGTAACGCTTGTACGCTACTACAGGCACTACCTGTCCGACATGCTGCAAGACGCCGGCGGTTATTGGCGAAAGCTCCTCCTAGATAACAACTGTCCGAAATTGGCCTTTGCTAACGTATGTTCACACTTACGCTTGCGAAGTGCGAACATTATTATTATTATTATTATTATTATTATTATTATTATTATTATTATTATTATTATTATTATTATTAATACAGCGAAGCTGTTAAGGGCTCACTCTTCGATGGTCGCGTCCGGCAATAGAAAAAAAAAAAAACATCGCCCAAGCACTCCATACAGATGGTTAACCAGCGAAACTGAACCGTGCGGCCCCGATGTTTAGCGGTGGGTTAATCCCGACGCTCTATTGAAGCGTTGCTCAATTATTGGTTACATGTTTGTGTTTCTAGTGAAACGCGAGCGCCAATGGCGGGCGGATGCTGCTAAGCACGACGCCTAGCTAACTCGAGATATCGAACGCATGCGACAACGGCGAGCCGAGGAGGCGACGTTGCGGGCAGAGCATCGTCAACGTGGCAATGGCGGGAACGCGTTCGCTAACGACGTAACTAACGGCGCTGCCAATGGCGCGCGCGCTTGGGTGTGACGTAGAGAACGACGTAACTGACGGCGCAGCCAATGGAGACGTTTATCGAAACGTGGGACGAACGGTTTTTGTTTCGCTAGAGTGTACTAGAATACGGTCGAGTGGGACGAGCGGCTCGGTCGGCGCATGCTTTGCAGTGAGGCGTTCGATGTGGAAAAATGCTGTGGCGGCGCTGCGATCGAAATGGATTGGGTCGCATCAAGGTCGTGCCGTTGGAAACTGCTGGCAATACAGCTCGACAGGGTCATTCTTACTACTTCGCGCGCTGACATTGGTGTTCAGACCGCTCGAATGGTCTTCATAATTGCATATGATATGTATTTGTGCCTTAAGAATTCCTTGCTTTCTCTTCATTATTTTATTTTATTTTTTAATGCCGATCCGTGATGCGCGTGCATTGCGGCCGCAGTGTCGGCTTTCATTCTACTATGTTATTGTACGGTTCCCTTTGGAGAACAAATATTTTTCTCGTTCTTCAAGCAGCATGTATCTCTCGTGTGTATTGTTGCGCATATAGTTTTCCATCAGTAGGTCTTGGCGAAACGCAGGCGGAGAAGCACATGTAACCTTCCTGCTTGCCGCTTCAAACAAGTATACAGCATATCTGCCCCATCCGGCCCCTTGTAGTCAGATTTACGGGAAGCATTGTTATAGATTTAAAAAAAAAAGAGTAAACTGCAGCGCAACATTCCATTCAAGTTTCCGCCTTCCTCGCGTAATGTAATGCGGAGTAATTTGTACGGGGTCATTTATTGCGGTAGGACCTCGAGCGCCGAAAACAGTTTTAGTTAGTCATTCTATATGCTCGTCTTTGGCCGTATTAGCCGTGCGTGGAAATTCTTTTCCCTGTCAATACTTCAAAAAAAAAAGAAATAAAAGAAAAAAAAGGTAAAAAAGAAAGCTAGCGCGGTAGCCTCATTAGTGGCTATATGGTGGATACGGCGTTGGGCTGCTAAACTCCATGGAACTCGCGGGTTCAATCCAGGTCGCGGAATGTTCGACAGGAGCGAAATGGAAAACAAAACACTCGTGTACTTCTATTTAGGTGCGCGTTAAAGAAGCCCACGTGGTGAAAATTAAACCTCATAATCATATCGTGGTTTTGCCACATAGACCCACGAATGTACTTAAAGAGAGAGAGAAAAGCACGCGGCTGCGCTCTCCGGCTTTTTTCTAGGGGTGTAAACAAAATAGTTGTAAATTATTCTCGAGTCTGATTTCCGAGTAAAACATGTTACGCTTATCCTATATTTATACATAAATGTAATGCCGTTCTCAAATGTATGACCGCTCAACTCAGCAGCTTGTATATTATAAATGGCTGCTTTCAGTTATTCGGTGCACTATCATAACGACCATAATGAAACAATTAAAGGAACAGCGTGTCTCACATACACGCAAAGATATGTGCAGACCTGTTGCGTTCATTGAAGATAATAAGTGTGGTACCACATGGGGCACCCAGTTTTAACGGGTTGCAAACATGGTGAGACGGTCAAAAAAAGTTTTCCTTGCCTGAATCAAGTTAGCAGATTTACAGGCTGCCCGCAAACGGGGGCGTTTATATTGAATGACAGCTAGAAACTTGTTAAGCGGGACTTATTAACACCTGTGAGTTAATTCTCCCAGGAAATGCGCCTCTAAACAACAGCCACGACTCCCCAGCAGCACAATCATTCGGAATAACAGTCCTCACTTGCATAGGTCACTCACCTTTGAGACTTCAATGGTGCTGTTATGCCTTACATTCGAACGGAAACGACTATTCGGCGTCGTACAGTATATCAATAACATTTGCGTGAATATATTGTTGTTTTGGTGCGAAAAAAAGACGGTTCCGTGCGTTTTTGCGTCGATTACCGGGCCCTCAATAAGATCACTCGAAAGGACGTATACCCTATGCCTCGCATTGACGACGCCCTTGATTCACTACAAGGTGCAGAATACTTTTAGAGCCTCGATCTGCGTTCTGGCTATTGGCAAATTCCCATGCACGAAGACGATAAAGAAAAAACAGCGTTTGCCACCCCTGATGGACTTTACGAATTCAACGTCATGCCTTTCGGGCTATGCAATGCACCTGCGACTTTTGAACGCATGATTGATACCGTGCTGCGTGGCCTGAAATGGAAAACTTGCCTCTGCTACCCGGATGACATTGTCGTCTTTTCATCCACGTTTCCTCAGCACCTGCAACGCTTAGATGAAGTTCTGACGTGCCTTGCCGACGCTGGTCTTCAGCTCAACACGAAGAAATGCCATTTCGCCAGCAGATCTATTAAGGTCCTGGGGCATGTCGTGAGCAAGGAGGGCATACGTCCTGACCCTGACAAGATTGCTGTGGTCCTTCGCTTCCCTCGCCCAGAAAAGCCTAAAGACTTGCGAAGCTTCCTTGGCCTCGCTTCTTATTTCCGTCGCTTTATATACGGAACTTTGCCTCCATCGCTGCGCCACTACACAAACTACTTGCTTCCGGTGTACCCTTTCACTGGTCTCAAGATTGTGAAGCAGCCTTTGGCATGTTGAAGGGCGCCCTCACGTCTGAACCTGTGCTTTGCCATTTTGATGAGACTGCACCGACTCTCTTGCACACAGACGCTAGCGGCCACGGCATCGGTGCCATTCTTCTGCAACGCAACAACTCTTCGCACGAGAGAGTCGTTGCATACGCCAGCCGTGTACTCACCGATGCCGAGAAGAACTATACAATAACTGAGCAGGAGTGCCTGGCGACTGTATGGTCCGTACAGAAGTTTCGTCCCTATTTGCACGGGCGTCATTTTACAATTGTTACGGACCACCACGCATTATGCTGGCTCTCCACTCTCAAGAACTTGACTGGACGGCTGGGTCGCTGGGTTCTCCGCCTGCAAGAATATGACTTTGACATTATTCATAAGTCAGGCAAAAAACACCAAGATGCTGACGCTCTTTCTCGTTGCCCGCTTCCTGCGCACCCACTTGACACCTCGGCAACTGCGTCGCAAAGCAGCTCTTCGGATGTCAGTTCTGCGCCGGTTTCCTCTCTAGCCACCATAGACCGCCTTTCTCCGGACGACGATCAAACATTTGCATTTCGCCAAAGGGCTGACCCATATTGTCGGCGTATGATAGACCACCTCTCTGGCGCTTCTCGCCCACCTAACGCGCGGCTTCGACGCCAACTCGCACAATTCAAGCTGAACAATCACGTGCTGTATCGGCGCATTTACCACCTTGACGGTCAACGCTGGGTGCCCGTTCTACCACGCTCTCTTCGAGCCCATGTCCTCAGAGCATTCCACGATGACATGACTGCTGGCCATCTCGGTTTCCACAAAACCTACGATCGCATTCGAAGCCGTTACTATTGGCCTGGCCTTTCTACTAGTGTGGCGAGATACGTCGGTTCCTGTTCTCCGTGTCAGCGTCGCAAACTCCCAACCTCTGCTCCTGCCGGAGAATTACTGCCTATTCCGTGTCCTGACGCACCATTTGAGGTTGTTGGTATCGACCTTTACGGGCCCCTTCCTGTTACTGCAGCTGGAAATCGGTGGATAGTGACCGCTATCGACCACCTGACGCGCTACGCTGAGACAACATCAGTGATCACTGGCTCAGCTTCGGAGGTTGCCGACTTCGTCCTTCAAGCTATAATTCTGCGCCATGGTGCTCCTCGAGTACTGCTCAGCGACCGTGGAAAGGTCTTTCTCTCGCAACTTTTAAACGAAGTCCTGCGCGCCTCTGGTACCACCCACAAAACAGCGTCGAGTTACCATCCACAGACTAACGGCTTGACAGAGCGATTTCATCGCACGCTTGCCGACATGATCGCCGTATATATTCAGCCTGATCACAAGAATTGGGACAAAATTCTACCTTTCGTCACTTTCGCCTACAACACGGCCGTTCAGCGTACCACCGGCTACTCGCCATTTTACTTAGTTTACGTACGGTCGCCTACTTCCCTTCTAGACGTTTCTTTCTTCGATGCTCCTGTCAATCCATCTGCATCGTCTAGCGAAGAATTCCTTTCACGACTCGCCCAGTGTCGCCAGCGTGCTCGCGTCAACACGGCGGCCAGGCAACACGACCGGAAGATCATTTATGACACCCTCCATCGCGTTGTGTCCTTCCGACCTGGTGACGAAATACTTCTATTCACGCCCCTTCGCACGCCTGGTTTGTGCGACAAGTTCCAGCCGCGTTTCATCGGGCCCTACATCGTCCTGGAGCAGACATCACCCGTCAATTATCGCGTGACTCCTGTTGTCGCCGCCACAGACCGCCGTTTTCGCAGCACCGAGGTCGTTCATGTCTCCCGCATGAAACCGTTCACGCGGCGGTCTTCGTCGCCTTGACTTGCGGCCAGGATGGCCGCTTCCACGTGGGGGGGAAATTAGTGTGGGCGTTGATTACGCACGTCTTCTTCATCTGTATATTATCATCATCATCCTACGTTGCGCGATCCTCATCTTCAGTTATGTGTGATCATCATCACCGGGTGTGTGCTTTTGCTGGTTCGCTGCCGAGTACTTGGGCCGAATAAACGTCGTGCCAACAGAGACGCCATAATATATATATATATATATATATATATATATATCATACTGCAAACACATGCGCTGATTCCGGTCGGGAGTTCTCACTTGTTCAAATAATGCATTTGGAATATTTGTTATTTTTTCAGTTACATATATATCGTGAATATATATGTCTATGTACCCTTTCATTTAATTGCCTAGAAATGCATTCGCCATTCTTCGCGCCACGCAGTTAATAAACCTGGTTTATTTCACTTTCACTCTAATATTGTTTTCTTCGATCATTGTCCCTGATCAATATCCACCAACACGAAGCGCGCGTAAAATGACACGATATCAATAATAAAATGTTCTTACGTAGCTTCATGTTGCAGAAATACCAGTTACTTTTAGAAGACAGTGGTAAAAACAGCAGTTCACTTGGCTAAAACTACATTTGGTTCTGTCCGTCAAGAGTCCTGCGCGCACCAAAGCAACTAAAACATAAAAAAAATGTACTGCACATACGTTCTGCGAGAAAAACTGGGCGTCCGCCGGCGTCTGCGTAGCGAACGCGCGCTCGCTAGCAGACGACGCGCTTGACAACGACAGCAAAATTGAAGACGTCGCGTTGTATAATCCATGCCTCAAATATATATGTTTGGGAAAATGGTGTAAACATAATTTTGCAGTTAAAATAAAGCACTATTTTAAGGGCGTACTATGCGCAATCGGCCTCGGCGCCCGCAGCGAAAGTACGTTGAATTTACCGCGGAGCGCGTCTCCGATCCAATCCAGTTCGCTCGCAGTGCCCTCGCACAATTTTTCCACACGTGGCGCCTCAGCGGGAGAGCGCCGTTCGGCACACTCGACCATTAGACAGTTTTAGTTTAACGTTAGCGTAATAGCGGGGTTAAGGGAAATAGCGTTACCGTTCCGCAAAGAAACTTTGCAGAAAGAGAGTTTTAGTATAGCGTGATAGCGTAGTTTACGTGCGGGACGCTATTCCAGTACGCTTTGAATTCCGCATACATAGGGCACCTAAGATATGTGTGTGTGTGCGTCCGGAAAGTGCTAGATCGAGGCAGCGCAATGGAAGCCAGGAGCGCGTTGTATTTTTACTTGCCATGTCCGCGGATCTGCAGCGAAACAGACAAGCAGTACAAGTCGTCTACCATAGCCTCCGAATATGTTCCAATCTCAGAGGCCATATGCCGTCGCCACGCCTATCTCCCGACTTTACCGAAAGGTGGCGCTCGCATCTCGGAGAAAATAGAATGGCACAGAATAGAATTATATAGAATGGCAATGCAAGCCATAAAATTAGAACTGTCGAAGTGGGTGGAGGAAAACGGTGTATTGGGGGAACTACAGAATGGGTTCAGGCCAGGCAGACGCTTAGAAGACAATATGTTTGTACTAACTCAGTGCATAGAGATTTCAGTAGCTCAGAAAAGACCTTTATGGGTAGCATTTCTAGATATTAAAGGAGCTTATGACAACGTAGACAGGGAATTGTTGTGGGATATTCTTCAATACGAAGGCATAGATGACGATTTCGTGGAGCTGCTGAGGGAGATATATCGAGACAACCAAGTACAAGTGGCATGGGAAGGTCGAAAAGGAAATGAAATGGTGGGAATTCACCAAGGATTGAAGCAAGGATGCCCTCTGTCACCATTGTTGTTCACGCTTTACGTCAAGGGCATAGAAAGACGACTGGAAAACAGCGAATTAGGTTTTGATTTATCCTACATGCGTAATGGACAAATGGTGCAACAAAAGGTCCCTGGATTGATGTACGCAGACGACATTGTGCTACTAGCGGACAATAAAAAAGATTTACAGATACTTGCGAATATCTGTGGGAACGCAGCGACAAATCTAGGCCTTAAGTTTAGCAGAGAGAAATCAGGGATTATGATCTTTAATGAACACACGAGTAACTTCGTGGTGTCAATTCAACAGCAAGTAATACCCATAGTGAAGCAATATAAGTACCTCGGCGTACACATAAACGAAGGAAAGAATTACTCAAGCAACCACCAAGATAACCTGAAAATAAAGGGGAAGCGGAATGCAGCATTAATGAAACACAGAGCACTGTGGGGCCACAAAAAGTATGAGGTGGTGCGTGGAATCTGGAAAGGAGTAATGGTGCCAGCGCTAACATTCGCAAATGCCATTATATGCTTAAAATCGGATATATTGGCGGGTTTAGAAGTTAACCAAAGATCAGTAGGCCGGTTGGCTTTGGGAGCACACGGTAATACGACAAATGAGGCAGTGCATGGAGACATGGGTTGGGCCTCTTTTGAAGTCAGAGAAGCACAAAGCAAAATTAGTTTTGAAGAAAGGCTCAGGAACATGGATGAAAATAAATGGGCGGCTAAAGTGCACAAGTATCTCTACATGAAAAGCGTGGACACAGAATGGAGGAAGAGGTCAAGGAAGTTGGCAACCAAGTACAGGATAATCGAAACTGTAAATAGACAACCAGGGGTCATCAGAAAGAAAGTGAGAGAAATAGAGACCGTGAATTGGATGCAAAGAATGGAAACGAAAAGGACAATGGAGATTTACAAGAATGAGAAGAAAGAAATTAGAAGGGAAAATCTGTACGATAACACAAAGGGCAGTGCCTTGCTATTTGAGGCTCGAGCCGGTTGCCTAAGGACGAAAACATATCGGAACAAATATTCGGAACTAGATGAGACATGTGTATGCTGCAGTAAAGATCCAGAGACCACTCAGCACATCCTAATGGAATGCGACGGGATCCACCCAGCGAGAACCGTAGGTAACGTGCAACTCCCAGAAGCGCTTGGGTTTAAAGTGGAAGGAAACATAAACAGATCAGCCGTAGAGATCAGCAAGAGACGATTAGAGTACTGGTGGAAAAAAAGCAGGGAAAAGATCGATACGACCTGATCTCTTAAAATCATAGGCAGCGGTACAAGCTAAATTTTTGAAAAAGGTATACAAAAATGCGAGATAAAGAACATGTGTAGTATACCTGATTAAATCAAGCAGGCTAGGTGACTATTTGTCGCCACCCCGTTTCCAAGGGGATGCCAATAAATCATCATCATCAAATACGACAAATGGTAATACGACAAATGAGGCAGTGCATGGAGACATGGGTTGGGCCTCTTTTGAAGTCAGAGAAGCACAAAGCAAAATTAGTTTTGAAGAAAGGCTCAGGAACATGGATGAAAATAAATGGGCGGCTAAAGTGCACAAGTATCTCTACATGAAAAGCGTGGACACAGAATGGAGGAAGAGGTCAAGGAAGTTGGCAACCAAGTACAGGATAATCGAAACTGTAAATAGACAACCAGGGGTCATCAGAAAGAAAGTGAGAGAAATAGAGACCGTGAATTGGATGCAAAGAATGGAAACGAAAAGGACAATGGAGATTTACAAGAATGAGAAGAAAGAAATTAGAAGGGAAAATCTGTACGATAACACAAAGGGCAGTGCCTTGCTATTTGAGGCTCGAGCCGGTTGCCTAAGGACGAAAACATATCGGAACAAATATTCGGAATTAGATGAGACATGTGTATGCTGCAGTAAAGATCCAGAGACCACTCAGCACATCCTAATGGAATGCGACGGGATCCACCCAGCGAGAACCGTAGGTAACGTGAAACTCCCAGAAGCGCTTGGGTTTAAAGTGGAAGGAAACATAAACAGATCAGCCGTAGAGATCAGCAAGAGACGATTAGTGTACTGGTGGAAAAAAAGTAGGGAAAAGATGGATGCGACCTGATCTTTTAAAATCATAGGCAGTGGTACAAGGTAAATTTTTGAAAAATAAAAATAATGATAGGTATACAAAAATGCTAGATAAAGAACATGTATAGTATACCTGATTAAATCAAGCAGGCTAGGTGACTATTTGTCGCCGCCCCGTTTCAAAGGGGATGCCAATAAATCATCATCAAATAGGGTGCCTCGATACCAGCGGCGGCGCTGGCATCGAGGCAACCTACTTCTTCTTTCTGGGGTTTTACGTGCCAAAACCAGTTCTGATTATGAGGCACGCCGTAGTGGAGGGCTCTGGATTAATTTCGACCACCTGGGGTTCTTTAACGTGCACTACAACGCAAGCACACGGGCGTTTTTGCATTTCGCCTCCATCGAAATGCGGCCGCCGGGGCCGGGATTCGATCGCGCGACCTCGTGGTCAGCAGCGCAACGCCTTAGCTGACTGAGCCACCCCGGCGGGTGAGGCACCCTAGGAGAAAATTTCTCTCGTTAGGCTTAGGCGCGTTCCAAACGAGAAGCGATCTCGAAAATTCCTTAAGATTAGCCATAACACTCTCTCGTCGAAGCGGCATGAGACTAAGCAAAAGCCGTTTACGCAGTCATTTGCTACGAACGAAGTGAATTCTTAAAAAACAACGCCAAGTTCAGTTCGAAGCAGGCGACCGGGACCGCCGCCATGTTTTACGTGAACTACGCAAACACGCTAACACGGTAAAGCCCCAACCACAGGCACGCTTCGCCACGCGCCGGCACGCGCCAATGCCTCAAATGCGTCAAAAGCGTCAGTCGCGAACGGGGTGACGCGTGCCGGCGCGCGGAGATTTTGCCAGCTGCCGATGCTATAATTGAAAACCAGCGGCGCGAGCCGACGCGACGCCGGCGTCCACCAATCAGAGGCTGCAAACCGTCGCCGGCGTCCTCCAATCCGCCAGTCCGCGAAGCCTCTGGCTGCTACGCCTGATGATGGCCGCCGATGAGCAGGCGCCGACACCAACGATCGTCCGAGTGCTTCGGACGCGCGACAGTGTTAAAGACAGCAGTGTTGCGATACTAGGCCGACACGACCCACGACCGTGGGGGGTGGAAGTGCGACGAGAATTCGTGCCGCGTTCGAACGACGCCGCCAAACCCAACCTGCCGGCCCGCTGGATTCCGCCGATCTCAGTGCGATCGCCTGCTAAAACATCCAACCGAATCACGATTGCAAACGATTGCGGCAACGCCTGTGCTTGTTGTATGTATATTTTCTTGTGCTCGAAACGAATGGAAACTTGCTTTCAAAGTGCGAAGTCTGGATAATCAGCACTCGTCTACCGCCGATGTTGTTTACATTACGCGTAGGCCTAGCGCGTCCGTCGAGTTCGACCGGCGGTGAACGAGGCCAGCTGAAAAACTCTGCCGAAGGAAATGAAATTTCAGTTCCGTTTTGCGCTGCTGTGATTTGAAATATGGCTCTCCTGACTACGTGCTGTGTGTGGTGTGGTGCAAATGAACCGTGTGGAACTTCAGGTGGTGAACCGCGGCGTGTTTCGTGTGTGAATTATGTGGTCTCGGGACTCGGGTTTAACGGGCGAGCTCTGCGCTGTTTCCAGCGGCAAAGATAACTTGCGAAAGCGAAAGGCACTAGTAGCCGAACAATGGGAAATACGCGTACATCTTCAGCCATGCCATCCGTTTAGTTGAAAGTGCACTCTTCGATTCGGCGTGTGAAATCTAGTTCAGTACAAGTTCACAGTACTCCTTCACTCACTTCTTTCAAGTGCAGGTGTCTTATGGGCTAGTTAGGGATAAATCGCTCGTGCAGCGCTCAAGAACGCTGACATACTGAAGGAAACGTGATACAGCACTGTCATGTTTGAGTCTGTGTTCTTGTAGTTGAGCACTTGGGAAAAAAAATCTGTTTGCACTATGTGCACCGTGTGCAATGCATAGGAGGACCTGCGTCATACAAGACTTATGCATGCTGCTGCCAGGATTGCTTCGATGCCTGCTTTACAAGCAGCATATACTGAGTCAGTGAAACTGTAATTGGCTTTTGATATTTTTTTTTTATTAAAAGAGCACATGGTGTGAGTGCATTGCAGGGAAGGGGTAAAGGTGCCGTCAGTGCTTTGCGCAGTCGGTATGCTTAAGCTGCCTAAATCTCTTCAGCTAGCACTAAAATGGATCTCGCTGTGATACTATAAACTGTAGTCAGATTAACTCAAAACCAATTTCCTAATGCATCTTCGCAGAATGTGTTTAATTCACTAGTTAACACTTGCACTGCAACATTATGCCAATACGCAGCGCAGCATATGCGCTTGAAGTAAATACATTTTGTAAAGGTGGACGACTGGGCCTGCAATAACAAACTGTGTTAGCACTGAAATAAGTACTGTCATGCATATCAGCCACACCACAACCTCTGTGTACCCAACCTACTTCCTCGGTGGCACCCCCATGAAGACCGTTCGGGCCCTGGGTGTAATATTCAGCTCTTCTCTCGACTTTTCCGCACAAGTCACTAGGCTCGTCGCATTCTGGGATTTGTGACCTGTCTCTCCCTTCCCTGGAGACCTGAGGTTTTCAGAGCACTCTACACTTCTCTCGTACCACCACAACTTGAGTACTGCTCATCAGTTTAGTCCCCTTACCAAACTCATCTCGCTGACAAACTTGAGCTTGTTCAGCGCTGGGCAACGCGCACCCTCTACTCCCATCTTTTCGATCGTCGCAAGCTCATGCCAGCCTACAAGGATCACCTCAAAGCCCTTAAGTGGCGCACCCTGCAATACCAGTGCAAAATTGCACTTGTCCGTCTATTCTGCAGGGCGCTGTGTAGCTCTCTGGAAACACTTATATTTCTTCTGTCCGTCTGAACAAGCCATCAGGACAGCCTGAGCCCCATCACACCTGTACAGCCCAACACCGCAACTCCATTCTTATACAGAGCTTTCTCTCCATTAGGACTCCCGTTCCTTGCGACCGTAGTGAACCGGCACTCCTGTGCATTGCGCACCGTTGACGTCCCAGTTGTTGCTCCGTATGTGTGTGTGACGTGCTCTGCAAGTGAGCAAGCGTGTTTCTGTGTGTGTGCGTGTGCGTGTGTGTGTGTGTGTGTGTGTGTGTGTGTGTGTGTGTGTGTGTGAGCGAGCCAGCGCGTCATCTAGAGCAAATTCCTGCTCTAGATGGCTGACTATCAGACGCTCTAGCGTACAGGCATGAGCCTTACGTTTTTAGCCTTGCGAGCTGTCTAGAGTGCCATGGTACTGCTAAGATTATTATTATTATTATTATTATTATTATTATTACTATTATTATTATTATTATTATTATAATGATCCCTACAACTACATTGATGGTGTTGAAGCCAGCATGACACATAAATCAAAATATTTTTGGAGCTTCGTGCGCTGTCATTCTTCTAAAGAGAGCGCCAAAGAGGTGTCTTCTTGATGAAAATAATGATGATGTCTTGAACACTGTTGATGCCTTTGCAGAACATTTCTGTTGTGTCTGTGGTGTAAAGGATGCTTCAAGTAACCTTCCTTCTCAGCCTGGCACAGTGTTTATGCTATCAGTCAATGAAGACTTGTTTTCAAGTGTATGAAGTGCCTCAAACCTTCCCTTTCTTGTGGTGTTGATGGTATTCCTCCCACACTGCTTAATACATATAGAAGCGTCCCTGTTGTCCCAAGCATCTTCCATAGTTCCCTAAAGTCTAGCATATTTTTTAGCACTTGGAGGTAGCATGGATATTGCCCGTGCACAAATCGGGTGCTGCGAGTGCAGTTACTAACTACCGGCCTATATCTATCTGCTGCATTGAGTCAAAAGTGTTTGAATCGGTATTGCAGTCCCTGCTTTCTGTTAGTGCTAAGAACATTTTAATAGATGGACAGCATGGTTTTGTATGCAGACGACTTAAGGATATTTAAGACTGTCAACAGTGTTCACGACTGCATTGACCCCCAAAAAGACATTTTCTCACTCTCAAGCTGGTGCAGAAACAATAATGGTATGTACTCTTAAATGCTTCCAAAACCATGATGTTAAGTTACACGCGCAAAACATACCATGTACAATTTTCATACGCCCTTCGGGATGCTCCACTGTCCAGTGTCGATGAAATCAAAGATCTTGGTGTGTACTTTGACAAAACACTAAGCTTCTGTTCACACATTAAATATGCACAACGTGCCCTTCACGCTCTTGGAATTGTATGTCGTATATTGCATGATGACCAATCACCTGTTCTGTTTCTGAAATCGTATGCTGCTGTGTGCCTTCCACTACTAGAGTATGCCTCTGTAGATTGAGGTACAACGTGCAAATCTAATTCTGACCTTACTGAATGCATCCAGAATAAACTTATATATGTCTTCAAGCACCACTTTTGCCATTCTGGTGACCATAGTCCAGCACTCTCAAATGTACCTAAACTCACACCTCTAGACTCCCTTAAACCTCACCCCTTCGATTAATAAAGTGGTTAGTCACTCATTCAAGACTTATTAAAACATGCCTTTTCGGTCCTGTATAAGGTGGTCCATGGCATTATACTTTCCCAAAGCTGCGCAATTTGTCGTGCTGCAACAGTATACCAGGTAACATTACGCATTCTCTGCCTGGCCTTGTTCCAATAAAGACTGTCCTATATATGGCTCGACTCCAAAAAACATAGTAAGAATTGTGCCTGCATTGACATATTTCAGAGTTAATTTCCTATGTATTGCATATATGTAGATAATCATGTTGTATAATTAACTGCAGTTTATGCTTCCTTGTTTTCTTTTTCCTTATATGTTTGTCTCTCTCGCATTGTTTTGTCTTCCACATTTGTGTTCTCTGTACATTTTGTCTCGCATATTGCTTTTTACAGTGGCACACCGACGGGGGGGGGGGGGATTTGGGGGTTGTAACCCCCCCCCCCCCTGAGGCCGACCTAACCCCCCCTTTTGTTTAACCCCTTTTCTTTCCTTGCGCATTTGAGTACTGCAACTAAGATGTAAGACGCGCAATCGTCTACACACTCGCAAAAAGCGCATTTTTTTACAATTTCCCGTGAAGCAATTAAAATTAGTGCTGTTTAGATGGTATTGGCAAACTGTCAACCCCCCCCCCCCCCCCTGGCAGAGATCCTGGGTGCGCTACTGGCTTTTTAAGTGCACCAGTCAGAGGCCCTCTAGCTGTGCTTTTGTGCAATATTATTATAGTGTGACAGTTTTTTAAAGCATCAATTAAGTGTAATAAAACACTGTTTGCTTGATCATATGCATTGTGCCATTAATTTCTTCTGGGGTTTAATAATGGTTGGCTGCCATGTCCAGTGTTGTGCAATAAAATAATATGGCACAGCAATTGTTACATGCCTCACACAACAAATTGAATGTCTTTCTCAATCAAAACATCATTGTAGGCTGAAAACAATAAACAAACTGGTATTTCTTTTTTTTTTGTGGCGACGTGAAGTGTATAAAATTTTAAAATAACCTGTTTACATATATTTTTTTCATATTATGCAAATGAGCTGCCCCATACATTTGAATAAGTGCTTCAAGAGTACGAATAAGTGCTTCAAGGCCTCCCGATGCGGTGTCGATGCTTCAAAACAACCTAGAAAAATGAAATGTTCCATGGGAAAGATTAGACAGAAACAAGAATCAGGAGACAAGCTACGAAACTGGTAAATTTTGGCTATTCTAAATGTCTCTTTGTGAGCGCCACAAGTGCTTCAATTGAATTCTTTTTTTTGCTGATTTTCTCAGAACCCACTTACCCGTTTCATTCATGCACCAACAAGCATAATTATATTTATAATACAGATTTTTCACTGATACTTTGCGTAGTTCCTACGTAGTTCTTAGGTAATTCTTACGTAGTTGGCTGTGCAACGAACTACAAAAAAAAAAAAAAAGATCGTACGAGAGCTATTGATGTGACATGCCAGGCTCGTGCAGGTGTTTGCAAAGTGATCTTGCAGAAGACAGCGCGAACACAATCGCTGATGTCGATAGCTTGGGCAGTTATGTTACTTCAAGAAAACCGTTGCGGCAGGCGTACATTCATTAATCAAACGTGTTTTTTATATCTAAAAGAGCATACAGATCACTAACTTATTGTTTCAAGCTCAGTTTACAGAAGGCTGTTTTAGGCCGCACTTGGAAGGTTGAAGACAAAACGGCCAAGCAACAGTGCACCGCAGCCGAGGAGCGAGCGTCGGCACGGGTCAGAGCTAGTATCCTGTGGTTGCGCGCCCTTTTCCTCCAGCCGACGCGAAGCGACGCGTTCGCTTGTCGGCGCGCGCTGAAGCGTGCCGACGCATGCCTGTGGTTGGGGCTTAACGTTAACTCTGAGAAATAGCGTGCGCACGGTAAACGGTATAGGGCGTTTAGCGTTCTGCGCATGCGCATTCGATCCCGCTATTCCAGTACACCCGCTATTCCGGTAACCACGCTAAACTAAAACTGTCTATTGTCTAGTACACTCTACGTTTCGCCTAGCCATATACAGCTTTCGCTGTAATACTCTCATGATAAGTGGTTCTTGAGGGAAAGGGAAAGATTGGCGCTATCTTCTGCAGCCCTTGAGGGAGCACGGCTCAGCGCCAGTACTCTCATTGGCCGTGTGCTGTATGTGCGAGTGAAAGCAGGCGAGGGCGAGGGACGCGCGCTTTGACGGGGAGCGAACGCACGGCGGAGAGCAAATGCGACTTCCCAATGGAAGGGGAGCGGTGGGCGAGGAGGGCATCGAGGCACCCTAGACTTATAGTCCCTAGAATACTGGCTAGTCTGCCGTCCGCCGACAGGAGCGAGGACTGTTTCCGAATGACGGTGGCGGTGGCGCTGCGAGCAGTCCTCATGTAAAGCTCATGTAAAGCCCCTTGATCTTGAAAGTATCCTCATGCTAGGGCACGGCGCTCGGTCGCCCGGCTGCGTGTTGGTACAGTGGCTAGTTGGTGAAGCGCGCACACGGTCGACGTAGTTTAGCCATTCCTTTTTTTAACGATTTTCTGGCGCCGCGTATTTGTGCCGCATTAGAGCGGTATTTGTAGGGGTGTCATGAGATGTTTTAGGTACGTAAGGCTTTTTGCTTTTCGGCGCGAAGACTTTTTGCAGAGCCGCATCACAGCATGCCTGTGGAGTGGGGATACGACTCTTCTACCTTTGCTCGCCGACTGCCTAAAAGCCAAATGATAATAAAACAACGAAAACTTCGTTCAGAGAAAAAAAATTATTTAGCACAAGCAATAATGAAATACTAGAGAGTGGTTACCGCAGTACACAAAGTGACTGCGCAGCTTTGAATAGGTTCAGCACTGAATTTATTCATTCAATACTGCCAGCTGCCACTTTTTTTTGGCAGTAATGGCCGGAGTGGTTGAAAGTGAAATAATTAACAGCATAATTTGCGTAATTTGGCATAGTAAAGGCTAAACAAAAAAATCAAACCCAAGCTCGTTCAAAACCTATACAAGACAAAGAGAAAGCACTTCCAGTTAAGGGTAGGCAAAAGCAGCAAAGACAAATTATAAAGACAAGAATTAGGAACCTTTAGAAAACAGTGTAAACAAAATGCAGCACACAGCAACGTATGAATTGGCAAGGGGTTCGTGAATAATAAGAAGAATAATTATAGCAAAAAGACTATTACAAGGCCGCTGTGCTTGCATCTCAGATGTGATGCAATTGGTGAAATGCAATTATTTGCATCTTATCATTTTCAAATTGTTTTATCTTTTGTTTATTTGCTGTCCTTTCATTATTGAGAGGCTTCGTGGAAAACCGGAGACCCAGAAGAGTAAAACTTCAATATCTCACATGTAATTTGCCGTCCATGTTCAGGAGAGGCTAGTGCAGGAAAATGCACCTGAGCAAGAAATTCATTAAAATCGAGAATGCTTTTCTCGTGCAGTCTATTTAAACTGAAAAATGTAGTGAAGCTGTCTTCAATGACAGTAATAATAATTCTCAGAGGGCTTGAGGGGTACAGCAAGCCTCCATTGTCCACTGCGATGCGAAGATGCGAAGGCTGAAGCTTCGCTGCTAGCTATAGCTGTCGGCTTTTCAACTGTCAACAACAGCGCACATTCCTGTGGAGTGGGGATACGACTCTTCTACCTTTGCTCGCCGACTGCCTAAAAGCCAAATGATAATACCGCTCACCGATCGGCTTTTCAACTGTCAACAACAGCGCACATTCCTCACATGAGGTCTTCTTTAAAATCTTCCTTGCCTTGTACCCTGCTAGATAATATATGAGCTTGTCGTGGCTTCTTGCAGTCACAAGAGCAGTGTGGTCTGACGAAATGCTTCTGTGCAAAGCGTAACATTCCAATGCACTTTCGGCATCGCCAAACTTTCCTGCAGCAATCAATTCGTCCAGTATTGCAATATTATTTTCTGGTTCCACCTTGGAAACAGAAACCAGTGCAGTGATAAGTTCTGCAGCAGAGTTTCCTGATCTATGTGGTTTTGCAAGGTTATAAAATGCAAGTGAATTGATTATAAGTAAAAACTGTGCAGCAGTAGGGTGATCGTTAGTTATAGAAGATTGCCTGACAATGCCAATCGAACTTTCAAGTGTGTCCTGGCTCATGCAGTAAGTATGTACTTGAAGTCAATGCTACTGAGTTATGAAAGCAAGTTCAGCGTGCTTTCTATTGTCATTCGGAGGCCCTTAGCGGTAGTTGAGCTAAGAAAACCGCCAGCCTTTGCGTGTTCGTCCCATTTCGTCAGATATTCGATGAACTCCTTCAGAAACATTTAGTTCAGTGATTGCAGGTACAGTCGAGTGCAAAATTTTAGAGACCACGGGAGCGGCGACTAAACTGCATCGCTGCGCCTACTTATGGCTGCGTGCCTAAGTTCGAGAGCGCGTACTGCGCACGGGCGTCCTTTTTTACCTGCCAGCCTGCTCGTTCGGTCGCTTCAATCGCGCACGCACCGGAACGCGGGCGAGAGCCCAAGGCACTTCTGCAGTTGCCGTGGAATCATATCGTGACGAAAACACTTCATTTGTACTGGCAGCGCTGGGAGCACGCCACCCTCTACACCTTGCTTCTAGACGTTCCGCGGCGCGGAACACATGCTTTGCGTCACTTTTCTTGAAATAGAATTATGTGATATATAGCGCTTCAGAGAGAGGAAATAAAGATGCTGTTTTCTGGTCAGGACGCAGCGATGTCTTTTGCTGAACATGATACTTAGTAGCGCAAAACTCGAAATAAAAGGCAACAGTGAGAGGCAAGAGAAAAGGAAAGACGAGCGCTATACTCACAACTGTTTATTCCGAAGCAGGGCATTCTATATATACTCAAACATACGCATGCGCAAACGCATAAAACACACAAAGGGCGCCAGTTAGCCGAAGGAAGTGCAGTCACATTATATGCTTAGCAGTCTTTGGAAGGGGTCCCACTTTGGGACCCCTTCCTGTATACTACTGTCAATGTACTAATTTACTTATCAATAAAACTGAATTGAATTGAATTGAATCTCATTTCCGAATCATAAAGTGTAACAGTCATTTGACTAATGCAGGCTAGACCATTGATTTGGATGTGGTAGGCCTCTAACACTTCACGAGCGGTTTTGTTCTTGCTTTTGCCTAGAATCCTGACATTAAAAAACAGCGGTTCACAGTCGGGACAAGACCTGCAATGCGCAGACAAGTGCGCGGTGGTATCCTTCTTTAAAAGATTTGCGTGCTCTCTCATTCGGTCGTTGACGTAGCGCCCCGTTTGCCCAATGTAGCACTTGCCACAGCTGAGGGGAATGAGATAAACCACTACAGTGGAGAAATGCACGTAACGTTGAACGTGCTGTACTGTGCACCCGTTCGTAGCGCCACCCGTGATTCGAGGGCAGAGACGGGCCAGCGTTTTTAGCCGCCGTGGTTGCTCAGTGGCTATGGTGTTGGGCTGCTGACCACGAGGTCGCGGGATCGAGCCCGCCACGGCGGCCGCATTTCGATGGGGGCGAAATGCGAAAACACCCGTGTACTTAGATTTACGTGCACGTTAAAGAACACCAGGTGGTCGAAATTTAAGGAGTCCCCCACTACGACGTGCCTCATAATCAGATCGTAATTTTGGCACGTAAAACCCCATAATGTTTTTTTTTTATTTTTAGACGGGCCAGCTTGTTCGGGGTGGTCAAAACCACAGATATTCCGTACTTGTTCGCCACCTTCTGAAGGTTGTGGCTAACCTTGTGAAGGTACGGCACCACTTGTGCCTTTTTTCGAGCGTTGCGCTCAACTTCATCGCCCACCTTAAGCTTTTTGTTGCCTTTCAGCTTCTGGAGCAAAGATTCCCCCACTGACTTCAATACCGAGCGAGGGTAGCCGGCTTTTGAAAGTCGCTCAATCTAATTGTCAGAACTCGTCTTGATCCTGTGAACACACGATTTCTTAAGTGCAGACACCAGGCAGGTTGTTGCGATCCCTCGTTTAATAATTTTCGTGTGGGCAGAATCATATGGAGAAAACTCTTTCTTAGCACGTGGTGAATAGCTACAACAGACATGTTGTTTTAAAAACTTCAGTTTTAAATCTAAAAACTGCAGCACATTGTTAACCGGAATCTCGTGGGTAAAAGATAGGCCATTGCCATGAAGTTTAAAAAGGCTTAAAACTGTGCTGATTTCATCATTGTCAGTTGAGGAACACTGTTCGTACAAAAGGATTAAAAATCGTCTATATATCTAAAAACTTTTATCACGGGCCTGTTCTTAAAGCAGTTGTCAAAGATTATATCCATTTCAGAAAGAAATAGGTCACATAGCAAAGGCCCTAAGCACGAACCAATACATAAGCCCTTCTTTTGTAAGAATAGTTGGTTGTCAAAAATAATAACAGTACTTTTGAGATAGGCTTCCAATAAGGCCAGAAAATTGTCAGAACCAAGACCAGTTGCAGCCTGAAATTCCAATTCACCACGTGCATCTATGCGTGCTTTGATAGCAACAAACAATTCGCGATGCGGTATATACTGTAATAATTCTTCTATGTCTACCGAAGGTGAAAACCAATGTTATGGTTACCACGAAAAAAGCTGACGATATCGTCGGAGTTAGTAGAAGAAGAAATAAACTTTATTTAAAATGCCGGCACTTTGTTAACTAAAAAAATTACAGCAGATCCACGAGGTGAATGATGATGAGATTGGGCGAAGCTCCTGGAAGTAATCATCGGTAAAACCGTGAAAGTTCTTCCGTTAATTCGCCCGATAAAATTGACGTGAAACGATTGATTAAATGTTTTATCAAACTTTTATTGCTGGTTTCCGTTGTCCTTTCATTATGACAGCTTTGTGGTCGGTGAAATGTAAGCTAAGTGGTTCTTGCACTGGTTGCAGATGAAAGTTGGCAAACACGATGTCGATGCAGGTGCCTCTGATGGTGGTTGGGTTGGGGTTTTCAAAGGAGATGCATTTGAGTCCGTACTTTTCTGACATGTGAACAATACGTTTAGTTTATACCGACATCTGGTGCTAGCGTTAAGACTGGTTACACACTACGACGGGGACGAACGGGTGCCGCTATAAGGAGCTTCGCCCCTAAAACGCCGGAAGCGTTCTCCGGAAGCCGGAAGCTGGCTTCCGGAACCGGAAGCTGACTTCCGGAACCGGAAGCGGAACCGGAACCGGAAGTCGGCTTCCGGTTATACTATACATATACATATTATAAAGGGGATTTATTGGGGTTCGTAGCGACAGCGGGTCGTAGGATGCACCGAGCACAGTCCTCTCGCTCGAGCTTCTGCTGCGCGCTTGATGCTGCCGATGCTGCTGACTCTGCGTCATCGTTCGTCATCTTCCTTACAAGGGCCCCGCGGAAATAAAGGAGCCATCCTGGCGACTTAGTTGTCCGGAAGGACGATGGAAAGGTGATATGGCTTGAGGCGCTGAACGTGAACGACTTCACGGTTCCGACGTCGCATGTCGGACGGCGGCGTGAGCGGCTCAACCAGGTAATTAACGGGTGATGTTCTCTCGAGAACGCGGTATGGCCCGTCGTACTTCGGAAGGAGTTTTGAAGCGAGCCCAGGCTTGTGGTGTGGCACTAACAACCAGACGAGGGCGCCCGGGAGAAAATTGGGAGTCGAGTTCCGGGCGTCGTGAACGGCTTTTTGACGGTTCTGGTCGTCTGAGGTGAATTGGCGGGCCAGCTGGCGACATTCTTCGGCGTGTCTGGCTGCTTCCGAGATCGGCAGGCATTCGGATGGGTCCGGCCGGTAGGGCAGAATGGTGTCTATTGTGTGCGAAGGATGACGGCCGTAAAGAAGGTAAAAGGGTGAGAATCCGGTAGTGGCCTGAGTCGCGGTGTTGTAGGCGTAGGTGACAAACGGAAGAACTAGGTCCCAATTAGAGTGATCAGGTGAGACGTACATGGCGAGCATGTCACCAAGAGTTCGGTTGAAGCGTTCCGTGGTACCGTTAGTCTGTGGGTGATAGGCAGTGCATTTACGATGAACAATAGCGCATGCAGCAAGCAGTTGTTCGATGACTTCAGATAAGAAGGTGCGGCCTCTGTCGCTCAAAAGTTCACGTGGACCTCCATGACGAAGGAGAAAACGGCGTAGTATAAAATTGGCGACCTCCTGCGCTGTAGCATTTGGTAGAGCAGCAGTCTCCGCATAACGTGTTAAGTGGTCTACCGCAACGATGATCCACCTGTTGCCGGTAGTAGTCAACGGAAGTGGCCCGTAGAGATCTATGCCCACGCGATCAAAGGGTCGGGATGGGCATTGTAAAGGCTGGAGTTCACCGGCGGAGTTGTGCGGTGGCGCTTTGCGACGTTGGCACTCATGACACGAGCGGACGAAGTTGCGAACAAAAGTGTACATTCCCCGCCAGTAATAGCGGTGTCGAAGTCTTTCGTAGGTCTTGAAGACTCCCGCGTGGCCACACTGAGGGTCGACGTGGAACGAGGAGCAAAACTCTGATCGCAAGGTTCGCGGAATGACGAGTAACCATGTGCGACCCTCTGGGGCATAGTTGCGGCGATACAGTAGCTGGTCTCGAATCGCAAAATGAGGAACTTGGCGCCGAAGCGTTCGTGACGCTGGAACTTTCGACGTATCCGAGAGAAGGTCGAACAGAGATGCAGTCCAGGGATCATCACGCTGTGCAGAGGCGATAGTGTCAAAGTCCAGAGATGACAATGTGCACTCGCAGGAGGAGTCGTGACTGGCCTGCGGGGGAAGCGGTGATCGGGATAGCGCGTCAGCGTCGGAGTGCTTTCGCCCGGAACGGTAAACCACGCGGATGTCATATTCTTGAATTCGCAATGCCCAGCGGGCAAGGCGGCCCGATGGGTCTTTTAGCGTCGACAGCCAACATAGTGCGTGGTGGTCGGTCACTACGTCAAAAGATCGGCCGTATAAATATGGGCGAAACTTGCCAAGCGCCCACACAATGGCCAAACACTCCTTTTCTGTTACGCTGTAATTGGCCTCCGCCTTGGTTAACGTGCGACTCGCGTATGCGACGACGTATTCTGTGTGGCCAGGTTGACGTTGTGCCAACACAGCACCAAGGCCTACACCACTTGCGTCAGTATGAAGTTCGGTTGGCGCTTGAGGGTCAAAATGGCGAAGAATGGGTGGCGTCGTGAGAAGACGGCGCAAGGTTGTGAAGGCGTCGTCACACTCTGCAGACCATGATGAGAGATCTCTAGAGCCACCAAGGAGCTGCGTGAGAGGTGATATAATTGACGCAAAGTTTCGAACGAATCGCCGAAAGTAAGAGCAGAGGCCGATGAAACTGCGTAGCTCTTTGATAGTGGTAGGTTTTGGGAACGCAGTAACAGCACGTAGCTTCTCGGGATCCGGGCGAACGCCCTCCTTTGACACGACATGGCCTAAAATTGTGAGCTGACGAACAGCAAAGCGACATTTCTTCAGGTTAAGTTGCAACCCGGCGTTGGTCAAGCAAGTGAGTACGTGCTGGAGGCGGAGCAGGTGCGTTGCGAAATCAGGGGCGAATACCACAATGTCGTCAAGATAGCAAAGACAAATTTTCCATTTGAGGCCACGCAGAACATTATCCATCATTCTTTCGAACGTAGCAGGTGCGTTGCAAAGTCCGAAAGGCATGACGGTAAATTCATACAAGCCGTCTGGTGTAACAAAGGCAGTTTTCGGGCGATCGGCCTCTGCCATCGGAACCTGCCAGTAGCCTGACCGCAAATCCAGCGAAGAAAAGAACTCGGCTCCCTGCAAACAGTCCAGAGCATCATCGATGCGTGGTAATGGGTAGACGTCCTTCAGTGTAATCTTGTTCAACCGTCGAAAATCAACACAGAAGCGGATGGAACCGTCTTTCTTCGTGACGAGTACCACGGGAGAGGCCCATGGGCTCTGTGAAGGTTGAATGACGCCCCGACGAAGCATGTCATCGACCTGTTCTGCAATGACGCGACGTTCAGTAGCAGACACGCGATATGGTCTTTGTCGCAGCGGTGAGTGAGAGCCAGTGTCGATGTGATGCTCGACTGTCGATGCACGGCCAAGAGATGTTTGCGCAACGTCGAAAGAACGGTGGAAGTGCTGAAGGAGTGCGAGAAGTTGAGATCGTTGCGAATGTGTCAAATCGTCGGCGATGAATGGGCTGAACACATCTGTCCATGCTGAGTCGGCTACGGAGAGGGCACTCAGTGCATGAACGGCAGTAGAAGGCATTTCGTCGAGGACGGAGACAATTCGGGTTGAATCAACCGACTCGACGTAACCAAGGCATTCGCGGCGGAGCAGTGATAGCGGCGACGAAAGATGATTGTAAACGGGCATCGTGCTGACACCGGCGGCGAGGTCAAGAGCTGCAAAGGGCAAAGGAAGCGCTTTTCGGGTAACAAAGTGATGAGAGGGCATGAATAAGACCGTCCCGTCGGATATAGCACTACACGAGACCGGTACGACTGCTGAAGAGCACGGGGGAATACAGGTGTCTTCTTGCACGAGAAGTTTAGCGGCAGGATGAGCATCGACCGAGGCCAGGTCACCAAGGTGGGAAAGTTCAATCTCAGCCCGAGTGCAATTTATGATGGCATTGTGGCGTGAGAGAAAATCCCATCCTAGAATAACGGCGTGGGAGCACGATGAAAGAACTATGAACTCAATCGTGTATAAAACGTCCTGTATGGTTACACGGGCTGTACAAGCAGCGGTAGGGCGAATGGGTTGAGCACTTGCCGTTCGAAGCGACAATCCAGACAGAGACGTCGTCACTTTACCAAGCAAGCGGCAAAACCTGGCATCCATAACTGAAATAGCGGCACCGGTATCGACGAGGGCGACTGTAGCGACATCTTCGACAAACACATCAATGACATTGGCAGGTAAAGGAAGAGGACTTCGGCATGTCGACACTTGCGCAGTTCTTGCCTCAGGAACTGCGTCGTCTAGTTTCCCTCTTCGTTAGAGACGGGTCGCTGACGCATAGGAGAAAGCGATCGGCGACGTGGGGAGGGTGACCGGAAGCGTTCGAAGCGAGGACGGCGATCCGTCTGGGAGCGAGGTGGTGATGGATCGAAGGGTCCGTAAGGCACATTTGGATCGGGCGGCACATAGGACGCTCGTCGATCGTCATCGAACGCCTGCGATCGGCGGCGGCAGAACCTTGCGACGTGACCGGGATACCTACATGCAAAGCATATAGGGCGATTGTCCGGCGTACGCCACGGGTTAGCGACGGCAGTGCTGGCCCAGGGAGCGGCAGGAGGAGGGCGGTGCACAGGCTGCTGGAAACGTGGTACGGGCGCACTGCGAGGGGCCATTGCAGCAACCGCAGCATAAGTTAACGGTGTAGCCATGGCATCCTGCTGGTGAACAGCTGGCAGCGCTTTCGTGACCTCTTCATGGATCACATTACGGAGAGGAGACGGCAAAGTGCTGGCAGACTCCGGAGTGATGGACACCAGAGACAGCTGTCGTGCGACTTCTTCGCGGACGAAATCTTTGATTTGGGCTATCAAGGAGGCTTGTTCGGGGCCGGTGGTCAGGCTGCAGAGTGACGCCGCATTAGGTGTGGGATGTCGCCTTGTCAGAGCTCGCTGCTTTCGCAATTCATCATAGCTCTGGCACAAGCTGATAACGTCGCCAACAGTGCGCGGGTCCTTGGCCAGAAGCATCTGGAACGCGTCATCATCGATGCCCTTCATGACGTGCTTAATCTTTTCCGCTTCCGTCATGGCAGCGTTCACGCGCCTGCACAAATCGAGGACGTCTTCTATATAGCTGGTGAACGTCTCACCCGTGTCCTGTGCGCGTGTACGCAAACGCTGCTCGGCTCGGAGTATCCTGACGGCGGGTCGGTCAAATACTGCGGTAATCGACGTCTTGAACGCCGACCACGTTCGGATATCCCTCTCATGATTCCTGAACCAGAGACTGGCGACGCCCGCAAGATAGAAGGATACGTAAGCCAGCTTGTCCGAGTCATTCCATTTGTTGTGAACGCTCACCCGTTCATAAGATGACAGCCACTCTTCAACGTCGTTGTCGTCGGTTCCGCTGAAGATGGGAGGTTCCCGCTGGCGAACGGTGCCAGCGCAAGGGACGGGTGGCGATGGAAGAGTCTGCTGGTCGGCGTCCGGCATGGCAGAGGGTAGCGTCCGCGAACGAAGTTCCAGGGTGGTAGAGTGGAACGTTACCCAGCACGGCTCCACCACTTATAAAGGGGATTTATTGGGGTTCGTAGCGACAGCGGGTCGTAGGATGCACCGAGCACAGTCCTCTCGCTCGAGCTTCTGCTGCGCGCTTGATGCTGCCGATGCTGCTGACTCTGCGTCATCGTTCGTCATCTTCCTTACAATATATATGTATATATGGGTATACATACATATAGGGACACACAACGCCATCTATTGAGCAATTCATAAAACTAGACGTGGCTACCTACTACGACGGGGACAAACGGGTGCCGCTATAAGGAGCTTCGCCCCTAAAAAGGATCATCGACTTTGAGTTGGTTGAGGCAATTCAACAAAAAACGGCTAACCTCGAGTTGCCAAGTGCCACGTTCACTGACGATAGCCCTAAAAGGGATATCCGGCTTGTGCGTTTTTGCACTAAAAAACATAGCAAGCGAGTCATTTTAGGGGCGAAGCTCCTTAGGGTGTGGGTCTGTCCCTCCTCTGTAGTATGTAGTAGTAGTAGTCGTCGTCGTAGTAGTAGGTAGCCACGTCTACTTTTATGAAAAAAAAAATTCCGAAAGTTGTGTCCGTAGCGTGGAATCAAACCAGGGACCCCTTGCTTCCGAACGCGCGGCGCTAGCCACTACGCCACGAAGCGCACGAAACCCAACATTAACGAAAGACTGCGCGTTTCTAACGCGTATGTGCTAGCGCGTTACGGCCCGTGTAAGAAGCTGGTGTAAGACGCTGTGGCCTCTCCGCCTTACCCCCGTATTCATAAACGCTCCTCGACTTGAACTTGACTTGCCACCGCCTTGGGCAGCGCGTTCGAAACGCGTTGAAGGCGGTGGCAAGTCAAGTTCAAGTCGCGTTTATGAATACGGGGGTTATACTCTCTCAGCAGTCATGTGATGGCGTCGGCAAACGCGGTGCACGTTCCGGCATGTGTAAACGGCTGCGTAAGAAGCTGTGGCCTCTCCCCCTTACTAGAGAGTACTGCACGTTTCTAACGCGTTTGTGCTAGCGTCCCCTTAATTATAATATAATATAATATAATAATTATAATGAAGGGCGCTGTTATAAAATAGGAATGACGTCACGTATGGCGCGTGTCATTGGTGGAAGTCAATCGTTCGATTTAGTGCGGCGAGACTGGGCGAATTACACGGAAGATTCACAGTTTACCGATGATTCCCTCCGGAGCTTCGCCCACTCATCATCATTCACCCCGTGGATATGCGGTGTTTTTTGGTTTTTATATGCTTTTTTGCAAGTTCTTAGGTTGTTATCTTCGCAGAAACGAAGAAAATTTTTCTTCACGCGTGATGTCCGGGCTTTTTGGGGCACGAAATTCTTGTTAATGACAATGACAACTTTGTCTTTAAAAGTACCATTAGGCAAAACAGGCACAGATCTTCTTGCTTGAAATAGGTTACAATACGCCGAGTTGAACACATTTTATCCCCACAATTGCTATTCGCAGCACTTTTGTAGAGACAATCGGCACCCTCAAGCAAACACCTTTCTCGCTGTTCCATTTCCGCTTTTTGTGTTTACTTTTTGAGTTTGTGTTCTTGCGCTTCTTGTGTTTAAGAAAGGTGTTTACTTGAGGGTGCTGCCGATTCAACAGCGCTGTCGCGTCCAACATTCCTTGTGTTCAAGGTATGAAAGCTGAATTCAGTGAATGACGCGAGCAGTTCGTAAATTGCTCGCATCAATGCAGTCTGAAATTCTTTGTATGGACAAATTTATATGTGTTATGGGTCTCATCTAGCCGACACACGCGCTGACTAAGGCTGCATGCATTACGTATTTATTGTACGTGTAAAGTTCTGGGTACAATAAATTCTGGGTACAATAACCAAGGCACTGCAACTTCTGCAGTGCCTTGGTTAGATAAAAATAAACCACACTTTTGTTTTTTGCTTGTTGAACGCACCACAATCTTTATATCGTTTTGACAGGAGCATGCGAATAGCTGGTTTGCTGAAACGATGCCATAGCCATGTGCCAAGGTTAAGTTAAATATCACAGTACAGGTGGTTTCTAAGAATTTTTATACACATGCTGAGATTCCAGCTGATAATGATGCGAATTAGAATGACCACCAATTTTCCTTAATGCTACGCCGCTATTAGAAATTGCCAACGAGCCAAGCAATAAGGTGCATTTTATTGCAATTCCTGGTTCCCAACGCAGCGACCCCAATTAAACAAAAACAAAAGCAGACTAACGAATTGCAGTGTTCAAAAGCCAACTAACAGTTGACAAGCCATGAAGCGATAACCATCCCTATCACGATGATAAGTGAGCGAGACCGGCCAAACGGCAACACTTGATAACAGCGTTGCTATCTGTTGCGGTCACCCTGCAATTACTTTAATAAACTTCCAGTCCATGCCAGAAAACAAAGCAATTTTCACACTTCACCCGAACGTGGAAATGGAACAAACATGAAAAAAAAAAACACTTGTCCTAGACACGCGCACAGATTGAGCCTTGATACAGGCGGTAATATCCATATGAATACAAGAACGACATTCTTATGGAGCAAATGACAGTTACATCGCATATTCTGCCTTTTCAGAGTCCTCCTGTCATGGCCCACAGGCAGCAGCCACTGGTTTCACTGCATGTAGCAGATTTAGCCCGTGGCACCGCGAAAAATGCCTTACTATTTTCGGTGCGGTTGCGACAGTTCGGCACGCAACACCCTGTCATACTGAAAGAGCCGTCGGTGCATCGTATGACACTGATTCTACAATTCACCCGAGAATACACTTGCGATCACACGTCTCGCGACCAGCAGCATCGAAGAAACAGCAGCAGGAATAATAACAGTGCCGATGTCAAGTGCGCTTAGCCTGCCGGAACCCGCGAAGTGTTGGCGTCGCCTGCGAAGTGTTGGCTCCTCCGCAGCGCAGCGGAACCACTTTTGACCACGTGATGGCGCTCGGCCAATAGTGGCGCTGGAATTACTGGACGCGGAGCGAGCGGCGCGCGGAACACAGTGGCGCAACTCTGGCTATACAGTGACTCAAATTTAGCCGCCGCTCTCTTGGTCTCTAAAATTTTGCACACGACTGTACAAACCCGCGTTTGTAATACGAGCAGTCATTATCCTTATCAGTTTTTCCATTTTTTTTGCACAAAATTGTCTGTTTGTTCAACAGAAATATAAGCTCTTTCTAAGTGAAAATAAGGGCCCCTTGATTACTTAGTCGTCAAATATTTGAAAAGCTGGGGCATTCCTTATATTTCGCGCCCATTGCTGCAGTACCTCGGGCTCCTTCGGTGCACGGAACACGAAAAACTTTATCTTGCATGAACGGTATCCGCTGTCGCAACCCGGTACAAAGCACGTGCGGTCGCGCTTTTCTCGCTTGCCTGCGGACAATAGGTTTGTCAAGCAGGCCGTTAAGCACACGCACAACGTTAAGGTACATTCCCACTGGCGATCGCGAACGGACGCGCGACTGATCTCGTCGCAAAACGAAGTTGTTTGACGGTCGCCTTGGTTGAGAAGCGAGGAATTTCGGCCAGGCGCTCTAGCCGCACACTGCCGTGCACGGCTCGCTCGAGCGAAGAGCGTAGCATGAGGACTGCTCGCAGCGCCCTCTGCGCTTTCATTTAGGAAGCATCCTGCCCTCTCCATAAGGCGCGGCGCGCGGATGGCAGACTAGTCAATATTCTAGTAGTAGTAGTAGTGCTTTTATTGAAGAAAATGACGCTTATTTCTCCTTCCCAATAGGGAGCACGGCGCAGCGTCAGGGGAAGGGGAACAAGGAGATAATGTTGAAATGAAGGTAAGGGAAGGTTGGTTGCAGCAACGTAGACCTCCTGCAGACATCGTACTCGCTCCGCAGTAGGTGCATGCAGAGGTCTGCCTGCCGCCGCCGCAACGAGTTTGCATTCCACTGGAGCACGCTCGGGCGGCGGCGGCAATGTCCTACCATACGCGCGTGGTGGTAGTGAAAAACTTTTATTTGTCTAATAGAGAGAGTTTGGGGGCCACAGAGTGCCCCGCTACATGGTCGGCATCCCTAGTCCGGGACACCGCATGACGAGGCCCCGTCTTTCACCAGAGCCCGTTGGGACTACAGCGAGGAGCAGTTGAGGAGGGCAGTCTCCCATGCTTTTCGGGAAGGGGAAGGGGGGAGGTCGGGATTTTTTGTACATGCCCACACCATGTGGAATATATCACAGGTCTCCCCACAGTGCGGGCACCGCCCATGCGTGTTGGGATCGAAATGTTTGATGATTGCAGGACAGAGTAGAGCACCTGTCTGCAGGCGCCTTAAAGTTCGCTCCTCCGCCTTACTCAGCCTCTTTACAGGAGTTGGGAAAAGGCGGTGGTTATCGCTATAATGTGTTATAATTTCCCTGAACCGCAGCAGCGGTAGGTTTGCCTCCGAGCTAGAAGAGCTAGGGTGAGGAGCCCGGTGGGTGAGTGCTCGGGCAGCCGCGTCAGCGGCCTCATTGCCTCGTAAGCCCTGGTGGTTAGGAGCCCAAATAATACGTTTCGGTGTTGGGTCAATGGCAGCCCGTCTTAAAATTTGACTGGCTAGGGGGGAGATCTCCCCTGTCAAGTAATGATCACATGCTTTACGGGAGTCCGTGATGATGATTCTCGAATTGGGGTCCGCGGCAGCAAGTGCTATCGCCACTTCCTCAGCTCGCGCTGAATTTTGGGCTCGGAACGAGAGCCCATCAACGTGCTTTTCCCGGTGAACGACGGCGGCCGTGTAAAATCCCGCTGGCGACGGCCCTGCTTCGTCTACATAGTATACACCAGGTCGGGAACCGTGTTGTCTCTCAAGCGCCCGAGCCCGCGCGTGTCGTTCGCTTTCGTGCGTGTCGGTGTCCATGTTACGAGGGAGCGGAGAGACCCAGAGCATATGGCGCCACAGTTCTGGAATACGCTCCGCCTCCTTTGGAGTGCAAGCGTGTTAAATGTGTAAGCGGTTGAGCAGGCGGCGCCCGTGGGCTGTCTGCATGAGCCGCGTGTATTGGTTCACGAGGTGGGCCTCCCGCAACTCCTGGTAGGAGTCAAACGCCTTGAGTTTTGCGTTAGAGGTTGTCACCGGGGATCCGGGGCTCGCTTAGTTGATTTGCGGATGATGGCGTCTTTTCGCTCGTCTTTTTGCTTAGTAGTGCGAAGGTATTGCACGGCGTAGAGGATCCGGCTAGTCACGAAGGTATGGGCTAGCCAAAGCGCGTCCCTGCCTCGCAGACCGCCCCCCTTGTTGGGAACACGGTTGATCATGCGCCCTACCTGTTCGCCTACTCTGCGCAATAGTGGAGTCCGGTCTGAGTCTGTGGTGAATGAATAGGTCCAGAATCCGGAGCTCATTCACCTCTCTGATAGGACCTCCCGACAGAGAGATGTGTATTGCTGACTTATCCTTTGGGTTCGCTCTGACATGCAGAAGCTCTGATTTGGCTGGAGCACTTTGGAGCCCACAGTCGATGGCATATGCCTCGGCTATGGAAGCGGCCCGCTGAAGGCGGCCCTCCATTTCCCAAGGCTCCCCTCGGTGGTCCAGATTGTAATGTCATCTGCATATACCGCGTGTTGAATGCCTTCCACCCGGGTGAATTGACTTGGGAGGCGCATCATAGCTATGTTGAACAGGAGCGGTGATAACACCGCTCCCTGAGGGGTACCCCGTGTTCCCATCGTGTAAGGGCCATATTCCTCGTCCTCGATCCGAAGAAGGGCCTGGCGCTTAGAGAGGACATATGCGTATGCGTAGGTCTTAGCGCCGCAATCGGTGGAATTCAAGTTGGCCAAGATGCTACCGTGTTTGACATTGTCGAAAGACCCTTTCAGATCAAGGGCGAGGATGGCTTTGTCATTGTGTTGCATAGTTGTGGGTCGTATTACGTCCCTGTGCAGCTGGAGGAGGACGTCCTGTGCAGACATGTGCGGGCGAAACCCGAACATGGCGGCTGCAAAGAAGCCCCTGCCCTCCAGGTATGGAGAGAGGCGACCCCGTACCATAGAGAGGTGATCGCGGGTGGGCACGGCGGACACAGCACTGCCATGGCGCTAACTAAGCGATTACTTTGCCTTGTGCAGGGTATCATCGGTTTTGCGACGATAACAGCCGGACGCACGCAGCTTGATCATCAGTTCCTCGAAGATGGGTTACAACCTGTTATCGACAATCTTGTGTTCAACCACACGAGGTCATCACCGTTCCTCAGCACTACGCTGCTGGCGACACCTTATGGACCTCGTGGTGTGACGTCATCTGAGGCTCTTGGTATAAAAGAAGCTACGCACCGATTTGACTTCTGTGGGCATGGCGGACACAGCACTGCCATGGCGCTAACCAAGCGATTACTTTGCCTTGTGCAGCTCAGTTATATTGGAACTTCATTTCGTAGTGACAACCGTTGTACTGTGGTCCTGCCGTGCCCCACACAGTGTCTTGAAATTGCGTACAGCTGTATTAACGTCTGTAGACTTCTATTGTGTGGCGACGTTGAGCAAAATCCAGGTCCCACTCAGAAGGAATTGTATGAACAACTGCTAGATGGGCAAGCGGCCCTTCGTAATGAGATGCTAGAGTTAAAATCTCAAATTGTAAAAACTGCGAACGTCATCAGCGAATTGCATCGTATGTTTGCTCAGTTTGAAAGAAAGCTCTCTGAATCCTCAGCTATGCCAGACCAGGCAAGCCAAATGCATTCATCACTCCGATCGATAGAACATTCCTTAAGCTTTCAGACTAAGAAATTGTCAGACCTTGAGGATCGAAGCAGGCGGTCTAACATTGTTATTCATGGCATTCCGGAGGGCCCTAATGAAACAGAAGCATTACTCAAGGAAACAGTAGTTAAGGAAGTGTTCCGAGATAAAATGGAAGCGAAATGCGATTCAATAGGGCGTATTCACCGGCTTGGTAAACAAAAGGGCAAAAGGCCTATCATATTATATTGTTACGGGGATAACGTTTATTTAGGGAGTGAGTATGGCTATATACAAGGTTTGGATAAGCAGCAGCGACGGATCCAAGGCTGTCGCGCGCCTCCGGCCACTTCGTCGCCGTCGTCTTCGTCCGACCGACAGTAGCAGCCCCTTCACTGTCTCGTGGCACTACCCCCGCCCCCCCCCCCCCCCCCCCCGGGGGCGAGAGCACCGACCCGGTGCTTGCTACGACGGACCAGAGGGTCCAATTATGTACGGCTTAAGTCTCGCAACGTGCACGATACCAGAGGGTGGGGGCGTAGACGGCGCTAGTGCGGTGACTGGCTCGATCTCATACGTAACGTCGGTGACTTGACGTAGCACCCTGTAGGGACCATCGTAGCGGGACAATAGCTTTTCGGAGAGACCGATGCGGCGGGACGGAGACCACAGTAGCACGAGAGCGCCTGGGGAGTAAGAAACGTCTCTGTGGCGACTATCATACAGGGCTTTCTGGGAAGCCTGAGACACTGTGAGCCGTTCACGTGCCATCTTGTTGAGGTGTCGATAGTCAACACAAAATCGCCAGGTGTTGTCCTTTTTCTTGACCAGCACAACAGGAGCGGCCCAAGGACTCGAGGACGGTTAGATGATGTTCTTGGCCAGCATTTTATCGACTTCCTTTTGGATTATGGCGCGTTCCGCAGCGGAAACGCGATAAGGGCGCCGGTGAACCGGTTGAGCATCACCGGTGTGGATAGAGTGCTGAACAACTGTTGTCTGGCCTAAAGAGCGATTTTCGAGATCAAAGATATCGGAATACGACAGCAAGACCCGGCGAAGATCTTCTGCTTGCGTATGCGAAAGGTCGGCTGACATCATTTTCTCGAAATTGGCACATAGCGACGAGGTGGTTGTGAGAGAGCCGGAAGCAGTTCGAGGGCCGTCGACGGCTAACACAGAAATCGCGCACTCTTGCAACGACGACATGGTGGCAAGCGCGATGCCAGCAGGTAGCACGTGGGTAGAAAGACCAAAGTTCAAAAGCGGCAGGCAGGTTTTCTTGTCGCGTACGGTAACCACAGTGTGCGGGAGAACGACAGAGTGCATCAGGACCACGTCGAGAATCGGGGAAACAACGTATTCACCATCGCACACAGGAGGAGAGGGACTTAACGGGACGTACATGGAGGCTTGCGGTGGCAGGTGGAGGAACTCGACAGAACATAAGCGGCTGGGAGTGTCCGATAGTACGTGGGCGTCGAAAGGGAGCTCCAGTTGAAGTACACCTGTGGAGCAGTCGATAAGGGCTGAGTGCGTCGAGAGAAAGTCTAGGCCGAGGATCACGTCGTGGGGACACTGCGCAAGCACGGCAAACAAACCAATGGTCTGATGGCCAGCAATGCACACTCGGGCGGTGCACATACCAAGAACGGCAGACGAGCTGCCATCAGCGACCCGTACTGTGCTCTGAATTGCGGGCGTAATCACTTTGCGGAGCTGAGTACGGAGAGCAGCGCTCATTATTGAAATCTGCGCTCCGGTGTCTATGAGGGCCGTAACGGTGACGTCGTCCACTTGAATGCCCAGAAGGTTTCGGCGCGTAGGTACAGTCAACAGAGGATTTGTATATCGGGTCACTGATGCAGCGTCACCTCCGGGAGCTGCACGACTTAGTTTTCCGGAGCGTAGGTGCCAGGCCGTGCAGGGGACGATGACCGGTATGGTCGCGGCGATCGAGATCGACGGCCTTGTGGGGACGGTGAGCGGCTAAACCTTGAGTGTGGAGCGGCGGCATCGGAAGCATCGGAAGCATGTGGATCAGAGCGAGGGGAAAACCGTCGAATGTTGCCTCCAGGACGACGCCAAGATCCAGTGCTCCAGTTTGAAGGCGACAACCAGCTACTGCGGCAGTGACGGGCAATGTGTCCAACGCGAGAGCAGTTGAAACATATGGGTCGGTCGTCTGCCGTCCTCCAGTCAGCCGGGTTTCTGTAGCGCGAAGGGTAGACCTGGTTCTGGGTGACATTTGCAGGGGTACGTTCGGATGTACGAATGGAACAGACGGCCGATGATAATCCCATGTTCGCGAACTCCTGGCGGACGACTGCTTTTATGAGTGACAAGGTGGGCAGGTTGGCTGACTGAACGTCTCGAAGAACGGCCGTAGGAGCTAGAGCTTCAAGTTCGCGGCGGACAATACGCGTTACATCTTCTGACGCTGTAGCCGGTACAGGCGTCGGTGGGTCTTCGCATGATGATGTGGCGGCAGTGTTAGGTAGTCGAAGGAACTGGCGGGTGATGCGGCGACTCTTCGCTTGTTCAAAACGCTGGCATTCCTTAACTATGGCGTCGACCGTCGTACAGTCCTTACACACCAGTAGATTAAACGCGTCGTCGGCTATTCCTTTCAAAATATGCGATATCTTGTCATCTTCGGCCATTTCTGCGTCAACTTTTCGACAAAGGCCCAGGACGTCCTGTATGTACGAAATGTACGATTCAGTGGTCGGCTGGATACGAGATCCCAACTCCTTTTTAGCGGCCTGCTGTCGGTCAAATGATCTGCCGAACAACTCACGCAGCTTCGCCTTGCAAGCGTCCCAACTTGTAAGATCTTCTTCATGCGTCCGGTACCACACGCGTGCCGTCCCTTTCAGATAGAATATCGCGTTGGCTAACATAACCGTGGGGTCCCACCTGTTGCGGTTGCTGAGGCGTTCGTACATGTCGATCCATTCTTCGACATCCAAGCCATCTGTGCCAGAAAAGGTTCCCGGGTCTTGTGGGTGCAAAAGAATCACAGGAGCCGGTGGCTGCTGCACCGTCGACACTTCACTGGTCATCGCGGAGCAACCAAGACGGCGACCGCTTCGAAGTTCCGTGCTTGGTTGACGGAGCCAGCACGTTGACAGGTTTACCCAGCACCTCCACCAAAGATGTTACGGGGATAACGTTTATTTAGGGAGTGAGTATGGCTATATACAAGGTTTGGATAAGCAGCAGCGACGGATGCAAGGCTGTCGCGCGCCTCCGGCCACTTCGTCGCCGTCGTCTTCGTCCGACCGACAGTAGCAGCCCCTTCACTGTCTCGTGGCAATATTTACAAGACTATAACGAAAAGAAGATAATACTGGAAAATGCGAAAAAACTTCAGGGGTCCAGTATTTTCATTCATAATGATTATTCACAGTCAACATTAAAGAAACGCAAACTGCTTTGGAACAGTGCGAACCAAGACAAGCAACAAGGAAGAAAAGTAAGCTTGATTCACGATAAACTTAAAATTGACAGATACCTATATATCTGGGATGAGAATCAAAATATAAGAGTAAGAATGACATATCGCCGAAATGATCAAGCAGAAGCATGACGTGATACTGCCCTTGAATGGAAAATAATCCGCCTGCTAAATATAAATGCCCGCAGCATTAAAAATAAAACTGATTTATTGGAATTACTCCTAATGCAGCATGATCCGCACATTACTATTATTACAGAAACGTGGCCTCATACTGAAATATCTGATGACGACGTGTTTTCTCCTTATACTGTTTTCTGCAGGGGTGACTAGGGGTGGCGGTGTAGCGGTACTTATTGGCAATAAAATAGATGCTATTGTACTGAATGACATTGCCGAACTCGAATGCTTGTGCATCAAACTCTCTTTTTGTGGGCAGACGTTTATTCTCTACGCTTTATACAGGCCTCCTGACGCCGCTTCAGAATCCCTAGCCAAACTACAGGTTCACATGCACCAGCATAAAAACAAGAAAATAATTTTGGCTGGCGATTTTAATCTCCCAGGTATTAATTGGGATCGGCTTGATGCCGGAAATGACGCGAATGTTATCTTCGACATAATGTTAGAGCAGGATATTACCCAAGTCGTAAACCAGCCGACTCGGGTGCATGGCTCTTGCAGTTCTGTTTTAGATTTAGTGTTCCTTCCCCATTGTATTGTTGATTACACTGTACATATAGAACACGGGCTATATGATCACAAACTAGTGAACGTTTCTGTACCGATTTCTTGTCATAAAGTGCAAAAAAAAACTGCTGTAAACATTCCTACAAAGATTACTCACGTGCAGATGATGCGTAAATTATTGATCACTTGGAGGCATGTCTTACCGATTTTGATAGCAGTGATGTTGGTGTTTTATGGGAACGTTTTAAGAGCATGTGCCGGTATTGCCTCGATTAGTTTGTCCCGAACAAATGAAAAAAGTACACAAGGAAACGCCGTGGATGACGCGAGACATCATCGATTTAAAGCGCAAAGTGAAAAGACTAAAAAAGAACCGCGCACCACTTAGCGTCATAGCACAATCCAACAGAAACCTTGCAAGTGCATTGCATCGTTCACAGGAACATTATTTCAGTACAACGCTACCAAGCTTTATTAAAACAGATCCAACTAAATTTTGGAACCACTTGAGTGAGAAAAAGAAGCCAGTTTCACAGATTTCTGCTAACGGCGTTATTATTAACGAACAAAAAGGCATTGCCGAACAATTCAATATATACTTCAACAGTGTATTTTCTGCTGCAACCGATGGCTTTCCCGCTGCCACAGACTCTGCAATTACAAATTTTTCAAATATTAATAGTTACCCTGGAGTGCTCTCCATGCTACTTAACTTGAAAACTAAGACTTCTTCTGGACCCGATAACATACCAAATGTTTTTGTTCGCCGATATGCCGAACCTCTCGCAAAGTACCTTGTCATCATATTTCATGCTTCCTTATCGTGTTCGAGTTTGCCGAAGGACTGGAGGACAGCCCGTGTGGTGCCCATTTTTAAAAAAGGTGACCGACTACTTTTAGAAAACTATCGCCTGATCTCACTAACGTCAAGTTGCTGTAAACTAATTGAGCATATTATTGCAAAAGCTCTCCATGAGTTTCTTGAAGAGAACCAAATTCTAACCAGCTCTCAACATGGTCTCAGAAAGGGATATTCTACAGCAACACAACTAGTCACGGTCATTCACACTTTTGTTTCTTCCATTGATAATAACAACCAAATCGATTAAATTTTTCTGGATTTTGGTAAAGCCTTCGATAAGGTACCTCATTCCAAATTAATATCTAAGCTAAAGAACTATGGCATACCAGAACTGTATACTTGTTTCATGGATCGCTCAATACTTTAGCAATCGCGAACAGTTCGTAGATATAGGTGGGCATCACTCGGCCTGTCTTCCAGTGACATCTGGGGTACCACAGGGTAACCCAGATGTCACTATACCACAGGGCCCACAGTGTTGGGCCCTTTGTTGTTTCTCCTGTACGTGAATGACATTGTTGATGTTGTAAAGCCGAATGTTCAAATAAGACTATTCGCAGATGAGTGTGTCTTGTTTAAAGAAATTAATGACACTAGTGACCAAGATGATCTGAACGATAGCCTCAGTAATATTTTCTATTGGTGCACTCAAAGGAGGATGACCTTGAATGTTGAAAAAAGTGTTCTTCTTCCGATTTCCCGCAAGAAAACATCCTTTTCTTATAGTTATATGCTAGGCTCCTCTGCACATAAACAGGTTACTAGCTATAAATACTTAGGTGTCACCCTTTGCAGCAACCTGTCCTGGAATCTTCACATGCAAAATATATCTTTATCTGCTTTCCGTAAACTGTGCTTTCTAAAATACAAGCTTAAACACGCCACATACTCTGTTAAACTGCTCGCTTATTACTACTTAATTCGACCGAAGCTCGAGTACGCGTGTATTATATGGGATCCCTACACTCAATGTAACATAAAGAAACTTGAACGAATCCACAGACAGGCTATCCGGTTTGTTAACAACAAATTTTCCACATACGACTCGCCAACTGAACTAATGAGGTCTAATAATATTCCTACCCTTGAATCGCGTCGAAAACAATTAC
The DNA here is from genome assembly GCF_013339745.2 of Dermacentor silvarum. Lineage (NCBI taxonomy): Eukaryota > Metazoa > Arthropoda > Arachnida > Ixodida > Ixodidae > Dermacentor > Dermacentor silvarum. Next base: position 173,007,707 of record NC_051161.1, on the reverse strand, counting down.
GGCTTGACTTTCTTTCTCAGTTACTTAATAACAAATTGGCACTTGACCCGGCATTGTATGTAAGTCCGCTAGTAAGAAGACCTACTCGCCAACATCACCAAAATGCTCTAACCCCCTATTTTGCCCGAACCAACCTATTTAAATACTCTTTCTTTACACGCACCATTAATGACTGGAATGACTTGCCTTTATAAAACTTGTAAGACGATTGTTTACTTTTCGTATCAGCATTATTGCCGTATTGTTGCAGCATTTTGTTGTATTGACATTGTTTTACTTCTTGTGTTCTAATATTGTATTTTATCCACCCTGCATGGACTTCGTGTCCGCAGTATGTAATAAATAAAAAAATAAAAAAAATTGTCTCCATAAGCTTCCTCGCACACGAAGTCAGTGATATGGGCCTCAGGTTGTCCGTATTCACGACCTTACCTGCTTTGTGGATCAACGTTACAAGTGACGTTTTCCATTCGGGAGGGAGTGGACGCCCGCCCCAGATTTGGTTCATGTATTCTAACAAATGGAGGTAGGCTGAGTCCGGGAGGTTCGCCAACAGTTTCACTGTTATGCGGTCCCGTGCCGGAGCCGTACCCCGGCGCAATTTAGCTAAGGCCGCCTTAAGGTCATGCAACTCAAAAGGGGCATCCAGTTGTTGATTAGGCTTGCCAGAGTACGTGCACTCGGGCCCACTCGGGTCCTCCGTACGACAGAGATATCTATCGCGCAGGGTGTCCGCAAGCTGCGCCGTTGTACCTTGGTACCCCTGCAGAGCCCGCCGGAGCTGCTTTTGCGTCACCCCTCTCGCTTGAGAGGGGTCGATGAGACTGCAAAAAAAAAACGCCATGTCCCCCTAGAGCTCATCTGATGAGCTGCGGCGTCACAGCGTGCTATCCAATTTGAATCTGAGAGCTGGGCAGCAGACGCTGCAGCCTGCTCTGTGAGTTGGGCTATGCGGGTGCATAATTTGCGATTGGTTTTCTGCTTTTTCCACCGTTTAGTTAAGCTTCGGCGCGCCTCCCACAAGTGCAGAAGGTGAGTGTCCAGGGCGGGGATTTCTTCGGTGGTTTGTAGTGTAGTGACGTGTTGTTTCTGACGCGTAGCAGCCAGAAAAGAGTACGGCAGGGATAGTCTGATTTCGGAATTTGTGCCAATTGGTCAGCTTAGCTTGACCCCATTTTTTACGCGCTGCTTTTGCCAGGAGTGTAACCCGCACAAGGCAGTGATCGCTGCCTAGAGAATCGCCCAAGTGCTCCCAGACGGCGTTCCCAGCATTTTTTACGAGAGAAAGCTCCGGACACATGTCACGGGTTACCGAGTTCCCCACTCGGGTGGGGCACACCGGGTCCGTGAGCAACGTGACGCGAAGGGTGGAGATGAGCTCCGCCAGCTTACGCCCTCTGGCCTTCTCGAAGTAATAGCCCCAGTGAAGGCTGGGGGCATTGAAGTCTTCAACGATCACTAGAGGCTCTTTGCTTGCCAATTTGATCGCGCGAAGGAAGATTTAACTAAACGTTACGCGCGGTTTATGTGGCGGGAAGTATATGTTGAGGATATTTATTGACGGGTCGCGGTGTCTGAGAGGCAGTACCCGGACCATTGTGTATTCTTGCTCGGTGCTCAAGTCTAAGTCGACCTGAACCTCGCTGTGTAAGCCTTATTCACAGCGCCTTCCAGGGCCCCCCCGGGAAGGCGCTGTAGCCTGAGAATTTAGCGTCCATGCGAGGCTCCTGCAGGGCAAGGAGCGCCGGCATGTCACCGAGGGACTGCAGGTAGAGCTGGAGGTGCCTCCGCTTTTTCTAAGCTCTAAAACCCCAGCAGTTCTAGTGGATGATCTCGAATTTTTCTAGATTTTTAGCGTTCCTGTTCAGCCGGCTAGACATCTTGTATTTATTTTACGTGGTGGGGGACCGGCTGGTGCCGGGAGCCGGCGCAGTCCCAGTCAGGGGCTGCACCGGCCCACCGAGAGCCGGCCCTGAACCGGTTTCCTCTGCTGCCTGGCGGGAGGCTGTCTTGCGTTTGAGCAGCGGGGAGTCGCAACGAGTGGTATCTTTAATTTGTGTGCTGACCCAGGGCTGCATGGCATTAAGGACCGAGTCAAAGACCTGAGCCACAATTTCGGGAAGGGTTTGCGTTAAGGCCGCCGTGAACATGTCCAGGAACGATTCGCGGACTGCCGACATAATTTGATTCGAGAGGGCTGCGACTCGCTCCTCCAGTTGCTCGGTTGTGCGCTCCAGGGCCTCGAGACGGCCGATGTGACCGGCAGTGGAAACTGATCCAACTACCGTGTCCGCGGTCTGCCGCGAGACGCTAGTGAGGCAGGATTTTACGGATGATCCGTCATCCAAGTCCTCTAGCTCGGCTTCCTGTATTGTCTCGGATGGCCCGGCCTGCTTGGCCTCTAATTCATGAATTTTGCGCGCTAGAATTTGGTTTTGGCGCCTTAGCTCCTCTACCTGCTGCTGTAGGGCTGTTTGGGTATTGGGGAGGGTCTGGAGACTGTCCCCCTCCAGCTGCTCAGCTGCACGTGGTTCGACGGGTGCCAAGGGCGGGAAGTCCTTGGTCTTGAGGACCGGGGGCCTCGCCTGGGTCCCGGTGCGTGTGCGTGCCCGCTCTCCCACTGCGGCGAATGCGCGCAGCCCTTCCGGCCTCTGCCCGTTGGCCTCTGCCTGTGCGGCCGACTCTCTCTGGGCTCTCGCCCGCCTCTCTCGACAACGGCATTTAGCCGTTCCTTCACATAGCCAGCGTTTTGACAGCGGTTGTGTGCGCTCACACTAACAACGCGCACAATTGTTGTCGAAGGCGGCAGCGTTTTGCCCCGGGTTCGCACCGAACGCGCGCGGCGTTGGTGACGTGTTTATGAAGAACGTGCCAACCATTTCCGTACACCCTATGGCGGTGTACCGTAGCGATCATAAGGCCATGGTCCCGGTGGTCACTAAATAAATGAAAACCACCGGATCATATATATTTCTCATCCTTTAATAGTTCAAACAACCAATCACACCATCACATTTAATAGTCATATTTGGAAATACATAATTCCCACCATAGTACAGCTTCGCTGGTCTTCCGTCTCCACCCCAGTGGAAGGGCTGACAGTTTTTACAGCTAAAGCTGTATATGGCTAAGCGAAACGAAAAAAAAAATGTCGCAGTCTCGCTCGAAAGGCGAAGCATCAATTGCGATAGCAAATTGGTAGAGAACTATTCGGAGTAGGGATAGTAGAGTAGTCTCAACGGCCGCATAAACTTGGACACATTCGCTTTCTAACTGAATTGACAAGCGTGGTGTCATCGCGCACAAGCAAACATGAATAGATCACACTGAATGGCCGCATACAACGACTGTCAAAACGCTGGCGCGGCCGCTGCAGCGGGCGAAGAGTCGTGCGGTCTATCGCTTAAACGGAAACTGAGCGGCGAATGGACAGCGCATGAAGGTCAGAGCCGTGTGGAGACACGGCCGGGGCTGCAACACTACATTTGCTAGTAGGTACAGCGTTTGACCGCTGGCGCCACGCTGCGCCGCTCGCACGTACCGCGTTTCTAGGTGGTTCCGTTCACCGAGGGCGCTCGAACGCAATGATATGGTTTGCACGAATGCAACCCTTGGAAGCGTGGCTTTATGGCTGAGTGGTTACGGCGCTCGCTTCGGGATCTTGCGTACGCGGATTCGAAACCCGCTCTGGCTGTTTCTTTTTTCTTTTTTTTATATCACGCTTTTCCCTTTTTTTTTGCTCTCACTGTTTGCCAGCGCGGTCGCTTGAACCCCGGCGCCATGGCGGCAGCCGTGGTGCCGGGCGCCGACGCGAAGCGGCGGTCGTTGGGGTGTTGCGGAGCGCAGCGTAGCAACACCCCAAATAAAAAAATACTGCTCCAGTCAGGTAGACTGCTCCCTCCCTGATAGTGAGATTATATTTGGATCATCAAAACAGTGATGCGTTTATAATACCACCGATCCCAACGGCAGGCTAGTCACCACCAGCCCAGCGTTTTCTCCGTCAACGCCTCCTCCGTTCCAACGGCGGCGGCTCGAAACATGGTACGCGCGAGCGGCGCAGCGTGGCGCCAGCGGTCAAACGCTGTACCTACTAGCAAATGGAAATACGCGGCCGGGCTCGACTGGCGCGTGGTGGAGATAAAGAGACGGTGCGGGCGACGGCCACCACAGCCAGTGCAAGCGTATTTGTTGGCAGAGTAGAAGCTGCTCTCCCCGTCCCTCCCGCGCTGCCTCCCCACTTTTTTTTTTTTTTTTTTGCTTTCGCGTGGGAGATTGCGTTGCAGTTCTCCTTGCGCTGGGTTGCAAGATAAGCATTTGGTGCCGTAGCACAGCGTCGCCCCGCCTCCCTCCCCCCCATACCCCGACGGCGTTTTGGGCGACAATCGCGTTTGCTTTCCGCCGTGCGTTGGCTCTCCGTGATAGCATTAGTAACAACTTGATGAGGGCTAGTATGTTCATAGTTGAGCGAAGCTATGAAGTAACAGCGCGTAATGAACAAGGACGAGAAAGGAACGAAGACCACAGGACAAGTGCTGACTGCCAACTGAATGTTTATTGCAAGAAAACCAGCCTTTTTTATACATACTCAAAATACATGCGCACATCAAACACTCGCTAATCACAATGCCAATCTTTCTTTCAAGAAGTTTATTTCTTTCTCAGATAGTAGAAGAGAAGGCGAACTGACACAATTGTCACCTTCGATGCTGATGAAAAAGGCCTCTAAAATTTTTCTTTCCTTCTTAGATTTTCCTTTTCCTATAAATTTCGTTTGATTAAACATCGGAGCGCATGCATGTTTTTTACAATGGTCAGCTAAATGGCTACCATATCCGTTCTTTACATTGTTGCAGTGTTGTCGAGCACGATCATTGAAACATTGTCCGGTTTGACCTATGTAAACTTTTCCACAATTCAAGGGAATCTGATACACTACGTTACTTGTGCAATCAGACAAAAATCGGGTTTTGTGATTGACAGTGCAAGTGGGGGGCCTGTATCTTGGTTTCATGCGTGCACAAATCGAAGACAGCTTGCAAGGGGCGTTGAAAAGCAAGTTGACATTATGCCTGTTTGAAACTTTCTTAAGGTTGTGTGATACCTTAAGAAAGCAAACACCACTAGCACAAATGAGGTAACCACGCTTGGGGGCGCCAAAATTCCAGACCATGTCGAGAAAATTCTGAAGAAAGGACCGAAGTACAGTTTTCAGCCACGGTTGAACGCACCGCAGCTTCTTGCCATGGGTAGGAGCATTGGAGACAAAGCGGACGACCAAGACCGCGAGCGAGTCATCGGCGAGGCAGTGGACTGTGTTCTCAAGCATGCCCCCAGGAAGAATTCAGGAACAGCGCCCTTGAAGAAAGTTGTCACCTGCCTAAAGAAAGATGCACTTCAAGTAATACAGGCAGACAAAGAAGGTGGTTTTGTCGTTCTGCCCGAAACGTTAATGAAAGAGAAATCTAGAGAAGCTGTTGTGAAGAACTTTAAAGAAGTTTCATTCGAACCGAAGAAACAGAAGAAAGTCGCCCTGAAGCTACTCAAGGATATGCACCTGAACTCGTTGAGGCAGCTTGTCAACACAGCAGATGCAGGATTCCTGGAAGTGTTCTTCACATGCAAAACGCATAAGCCTGATCACCCTCTTAGGGTAATTGTATCCGAGAAGGCATCTTGGCAGTGCCATCTGGGGAAGTTTCTACAAACTCATCTCAAAAAGCTGCCGCTAAAGGACCCATTCCTGGTAAGAAGTTCTGATGAAGTTATTTTGGCAATCAAAGAATCTCAAGGGACTGATCAAACTGCATTTTCAATAGATGTCGAGGACTTGTATTATTCAGTGCCGCATGATGGTCTTATGTCAGCTGTGCGTGAAAGAATGGAGGATTTTGGGGAAGTGAAATTTCAGAATTCTGTGGGCCTTAGCAGCAACAACTTTTTAGCGCTTCTAGAATTTTATCTTAATTCGACGGTCATCGAATTTGAAAGCCATTTTTTCATACAGCGAACCGGAATCTGTATAGGTTCAGCCATAGCTCCGATTTTATGTGACATATTTTTATCATATCTTGACAATGCTATCGCCGATAAGTTAGTAGACACGCCTGTAACACAAGTGTTCATGTACGTTGACGATTACCTAGTTGTTACGAAGAACAGCGATTGCACCCGTTCACCACACCAAGTTAATAACATTCTAGACATTTTCATCAAATCTTCGGGAGGACTCAAGTTCACGCACGAGTTGCCGATCAATAACAGAATTCAATTCCTTGACATTAACCTATACTTTTCATCAAGAAAGCATATATGCTGGACCTATCAGCCTAGATCCAAGAAAACCTTGTTGCCATATGACAGCGCACAGACAAAACAAATAAGAGGGGCATAGCCACCACGTGTATCAAGGCAGCATTAAATAAGTCGTGCGTGCACGAATGTGAGCGTAGCCTGATGAGTCAGCTGGCAAGGTTAAGAGATGCAGGCTTTCCCCAACATGTCATCACATCTGTGTGTGAGACAATCTTGCAGAGAGCAAAAACATAACCAGGCAATAAAGACAACAATCAAGACAGGAGACCAGTGCACGTTGTTCCGTACGTGCACAAGCTATCACACAACCTTAAGAAAGTTTCAAACAGGCATAATGTCAACTTGCTTTTCAACGCCCCTTGCAAGCTGTCTTCGATTTGTGCACGCATGAAACCAAGATACAGGCCCCCCACTTGCACTGTCAATCACAAAACCCGATTTTTGTCTGATTGCACAAGTAACGTAGTGTATCAGATTCCCTTGAATTGTGGAAAAGTTTACATAGGTCAAACCGGACAATGTTTCAATGATCGTGCTCGACAACACTGCAACAATGTAAAGAACGGATATGGTAGCCATTTAGCTGACCATTGTAAAAAACATGCATGCGCTCCGATGTTTAATCAAACGAAATTTATAGGAAAAGGAAAATCTAAGAAGGAAAGAGAAATTTTAGAGGCCTTTTTCATCAGCATCGAAGGTGACAATTGTGTCAGTTCGCCTTCTCTTCTACTATCTGAGAAAGAAATAAACTTCTTGAAAGAAAGATTGGCATTGTGATTAGCGAGTGTTTGATGTGCGCATGTATTTTGAGTATGTATAAAAAAGGCTGGTTTTCTTGCAATAAACATTCAGTTGGCAGTCAGCGCTTGTCCTGTGGTCTTCGTTCCTTTCTCGTCCTTGTTCATTACGCGCTGTTACTTCATACCTTCGCTCCGTGATAGCGCGCGTTCCCCACGCGCTTTTACTCGTACGGCGCGCGGCGACGATTTTATCGCCCTTGGAATCTATCCGGAACCTGACGGCGACGGCGACGCCGACGGCAGAAATCCCATTGAAGTGTCCATATAATTGCTATCGCAATAAAAACCGTTCGTCCAATGTTTAGATAAACGTCTCCATTGGCTGCGCCGTCAGTTACGTCGTTCTCTACGTCGCACCCAAGCGCGCGCGCCCTTGTAGCGCCGTTAGTAACGTCGTTCTCTGTGTCTTATCTGCTCTGCCCGCAACGCCGGATCCTCGGCTCGCTGTTGTCGCATAGAGAAACATACTAACGTTAAGAGCGGGCACTCCAGTCCTTTCGCGGTCGAGCAAGTTAGGGTCTGACCGCCCGCCAGGCGGCGTAGCGATGTCTGCTTCCACTTCACCTCAAAGGTAGACAGCTTATCATACATCCACCGCGTTGCATCCCCGCGTCCAATCTATGCGCGTCCTGTTTCCATATAGACGTTGATGCTGCGCGGGTGATGTACCCGCCCAACCACGGTTTTCAACACGTCGCCTCGCTATTGCGTTAGGTTGTTTCCTTCTGTCTGCAGAAATAATTTTGCTGTTTCGTGCGCTAAGAAAATTGGTAGCAAGTCGTTTGTTATGCTCGGTGAACGTATCTTACAGCGAGGCTGTATGTGGCTAGCCGATGCATCCGATGCGTCCGCCTGTACGCCGAAAACTGCTCGCGGTCAAGCGAGCGCGTTGAGACATTTGGCGCGTTTGATTTGGCCGAGGCGCAGTTAGAACGCATGCGAGAGCTTGCGCAAACAAGGAACGCGTTGAGAACGAGAGCAAGGGTGACAGCGTCGCGGCGATGCTTTATTTAATAAACTGCCAGGGTTGACCCAGTGATGAAACCGGGGCAGCACGTTTCAGCTTTACTCGTTAACCATCTGTACACAGCGCTTGGACGGTGATCTTAGAGCGACTCCTTTTGTGTGGCTCTCAAGGGTAATGTTTTAGAGGGAAAACACGCAGCGCGTATGCGCATTTTTTAGGGGCGAAGCTCCTTAGGGTGTGGGTCTGTCCCTCCTCTGTAGTATGTAGTAGTAGTAGTAGTAGTAGTAGTCGTCATAGTAGGTAGCCACGTCTACTTTTATGAAAAAAAAAATTCCGAAAGTTGTGTCCGTAGGGCGGAATCGAACCAGGGACCCCTCGCTTCCGAACGCGCGGCGCTAGCCACTACGCCACGAAGCTTTCTTTTTTTTTTTCTTTATTGCCTCGTATGTCACAGATCTGACGAGCGCAGAACAACATACTAACAGGATCTTACATCGGTGAACCGTCAGCTGTTTGCTGACTACATGTAATCAGTATTTCGGCATATGCAACAAAAGTTCCAATCTAGGAACCCAATCCAGTACAAACGTCTGCACCTTCTGCACTTCGACAAAATGGGACACAGATTCGCAAAAATGTTCGCGAACGGGTCGCACATCAATATCTGCATTGTGTGCAGCCGTCCGCGTTCGCCATATGCTGTGCAGGCCCAGGAGCATGACAAGATCAAAAGGCACGCCATCATCGTTTTCAACCGAGAGATAACGGATTCCATGCGGATTTAATGGCAACTCTTTTTTCAGAGTTCTCTGTAAGATGTCCCAGAAGAACACCCCGCTCCTGCAATCAAAAACACGTGTTCAATGGTCTCTGGTTTTTTGCATAATAAACAGTTAGTACCCTATGGAACAAATAAACCCCTGTCTTCTAACCATGTTTGAACGGGTAAGGTTCCCGTGTGCAGCTTAAAAAAAAAAAAAAAAAGGTTTTAACCCCTGGCGCCACAAGCATTCTTTTAACGCGTTTCAAGACATATATTCCTGGGCCTACACAGTATCATTCACGGTACAATGGCACTGGAAATAACACATCAACGAGGTCTTTATACAGTTTCTTAAGTGACACCTCGGTCAAGTATTGCAAAGAAAAGCGTACCGATAAGAAACGGAAAGATATAACTACTTCTTTTAGATATCTGGTCCTTGCTCACACACCGAAGACACAACAAATTCCGGTAGCACTTTACCCAGCCTTAGTTGAATCATAGTTCTGAGAAACGTGTCAGCTACATCTCGGAGAAAAACATATCGACTGACAAGTTGCCTTACATACAGATGTACCAAACCAAGCCCACCATCACGCACTCTTTTAAACAGATTTGTACGGCTCGTTTTTTCCCATACAGAGCTCCAAATAAAGACCGCGAACACTCTGTGCATTTTTTGTACATTTAACCTGCTGCAATGTAAGACCTGCATTACATACCATAGCTTGCTTACGAGAAATATGTTGCAAGTCGTGGCCCGTGCAAAAATGGACTTATCCCAGCCTTTCCATTTCTGTGCTTTTTCACGCAACACTTCTGTTTGTTTTTTCCAATAAGGCTCGCTGTCACAATAGTACTGCAGGGGCACACCTAAGTATTTTGTCGGTGTTTCTTGCCATTTAATGTTCATAAACACCCTAGGAGCAACGTCCCATTCCCCATGCCAAAACCCAAGGCATTTGTCCCAGTTTACAGCACTACCACTTGCCTGACAAAAACTTTTTACAGCATTGACAGTGTGCATTACGCTTTCATGATCAGCGCAGAAAACTGCAATGTCATCAGCGTAAGCAAGAAGGCTGACCTCGGCTTTGTATAAGTTGAATCCTCGTATCGCTTCGTTCCTAATTACGCTTAGGCGCACATGGACACACGCACCACGATGACAATAAATACCCAACATTGACGAAAAACTGCGCGTTTCTAACGCGTTTGTGCTAGCGCATTACGGCCCGTGTAGGAAGCTGGTGTAAGACGCTGTGGCCTCTCCGCCTTACCCCCGTATTCATAAACGCTCCTCGACTTGAACTTGACTTGCCACCGCCTTGGGCGGCGCGTTCGAAACGCGTTGAAGGCGGTGGCAAGTCAAGTTCAAGTCGAGGAGCGTTTATGAATACGGGGGTCATACTCTCTCAGCAGTCATGTGATGGCGTCGGCAAACGCGGTGCACGTTCCGGCATGTGTAAACGGCTGCGTAAGACGCTGTGGCCTCTCCCCCTTACTAGAGAGTACTGCACGTTTCTAACGCGTTTGTGCTAGCGTCCCCTTAAGCGGGAGATGGTGCAATTATAATGAAGGGCGGTGTTATAAAATAGGAATGACGTCACATATGGCGCGTGTCATTGGTGGACGTCAATCGTTCGATTTAGTGCGACGAGACTGGGCGAATTACACGGAAGATTCACGGTTTACCGATGATTCCTGGGATCCGGAGCTTCGCCCACTCATCATCATTCACCCCGTGGATATGCGGTGTTTTTTTTTTTTCTTCTTTTGTTCGTGACATGTTGCCACGCGCTTTACCATACCTTCTTTCTCGTTGCTCATTGTAATATGATGCATTTTATCAAGTGCGTGATCCAGTATTTTTCATGTGCAATTCACAATGTAAAAAAGAAAAAAAAACTTTTTTTGTATGGAACTACTGCCTAGCTCCTTTTGTGTGCAACTGAGAAAAACCGCTCATTAACGGATGAATTACCTCATCTGCATCGGCTTATTCAGCCTTTCTTAGGCACTTAGACAAGCTTGGTGGTTTTTCCAGTAAGAAGATTGCGATCCACGAGTTCACTACGTCTGTATATACGATCTGCTTAGAAATGAAACAATAAACCGTTTGCGTTCCACTATAGACAACGTAGTTGAACATTTTAACTGCCAAAGGTAAACGAGAATCAAAAGCATGGCTATCGAAACCGAAACAGAGCTAACCGAGCCTTCCGCTTGACGCGGAAGGCTTGATCGTAACCGTAAGCGGTAATATTTCCTGCCAAGTTGGAATTGTCCTCGTCTTCAGACGTGTACTCATCGCTGGTAGAGGCACCAGAACTCGAATCCCCGCTCGCGATGGCGGCGTCGGCGCGCTTCGAATGACCGCGGCCGGCCGGCTGGCTATCCGACCGTCCGACGAGGGTGTCCTGACGTCACGCCTTCCAACTCCCGCGGGCCGGGCGGCGAGGCGCGCGCTCACATAAACACCAAAAATAAAGCCATTGGCTCAAAAATGAGCTATGTGACTACTTCTTTTCGGTGTAATCACACACCGAGGATTCGTTTTCAGTATTATCGTAAAATTTTCAGATTTTATGTCCGTATCCCTGTAAGCAATGGCTCATAACATAGGCGGAAAGTTTTCATTTTGCCGCGGGGGGGGGGGGGGGCGACCAGCTTTCCGAAACATAGCCATATATATATATATATATATATATATATATATATATATATATATATATATATCCTTTGCTTACAATGTTCGATTTCTCGCTTTACGGCGAACGCAATGATACCGACACTTCAGGCAAATTTTCGCTGTTGTCGTCGTGATGTTCCGTATTAAATCCAATAGCCATATACATGAGCGACCCATACCACGTGGGTGCGCCTAAAAAGCACGTAACAGTGAGCCGTACATGATGGCGGCTTGATGGGAATTATCTTCCCACGCACTCAATATTCCGGTTAGTTGTCGGTCACGTAATCAAACGCAAATGGGAAGGAGAGCACGCGTCTTCTCCTCTAGCCCTGCCGTAGCTGTGAATGACTGTGCGCGGCTGACATTTATGCGGCCGCGTGCCATTTCATTTTTGGTAATCGTTGGTGGGTCCAATGATAAAGGGCGACCAGGGATGGCTGCTAACTTCATGCGCGCTGTCTGCCTTGCCGGGCTGTCTTTCTGCGCCCCTATAGTGTTGCAGAGTTAAGAGACATATACCCTGAAAGGTATCCCAGTGCGGACTGCCCTGCCTGTGGACTAACGGCAACATTGAACCACGTGTTGTGGGAGTGTGAAGCCATCGGCTCCGCCTTCAGTGATGATAGGTGGGCTGCGCTTTTGGGCAGCCCCAAACTCAACGACCAAACCCTGGCCGTCCAGAATGCCCGCGATCAGGCCGTCAAGCTCGGCTTGGCGGTCCCTACGTGGGAATAGCCGGGTGACACGGGGTCTCCTCTGCGTCTTCTCTGGACCTAAACAAAGTTATTTCACTCACTCACTCACTCACTCACTCACTCACAGAGGTCATCGCAGATCACTCACAGGGGCCGTCAGTAGTGGACATAAAAATAGGCAGATAATGATGATGAATCTAATTTTCTGATGCATGGTTTTAGAAGGGCGCAACAAGGAAGACGACAGACGAAAGAACACACGTACACAAGCGCCGAACCATGCATCCGAACCAACTCGCCCAATTGTCAGTGCTACTAATTTTCTGAGTTGCGGTGAATCGCGCGGCTGTACGAACCGTTCGCCTCCGCTACCGGCGTTCTTCACATTGCTAGAGTTGTGAAAGCGATTGCTCGTGGTCATCTAGTGAGGTATTTACAGGTTTACATGGTCCGTGCTTACTATTTTAATTTTAGGTGAATGTTTACTACAATTTATGTCGCCATTATAACTAGCGTATAAACTCGTGTAAGGGCCGCACTTTTCTGTCGCAATTTTGACGGGCCTTTCATAGGACCGGGCCATTTGACCTAATTTTTCCAGCTACGAGTATGAAATCCGCCATAAACCTCCGCGATCACATCCTCTCAACATCCAGTAGCGATGCGCGAAAGCACGCTGCGCAAGACAATTCGCTATTGATCCCGATTAGAATCAGCGCACGGAACGCGATTGCTTCTCGGTTGCTTGTCTTTTTTTTAAAATATTGGCTGTCAAGTTGTGGGTGCGGCCCTTGCTCGGGTGCGATTCTTACACGGATTTACGCGGTAAAAATCTTTCTTGGTGTAATTGTCTTCTATTTCGCTATCACTAATACTGCTTCGCCTTCCCGGCCAAACTGCACTCTTTTTTTTTTCAGTACTTTGAGTCCGAGTATAAGCGCTGCTCGGCATGACTTCTAGACTTCTTTTTATTCTGATTTCGAATGAATCCGGCTTGGCATCATTTCGGTTCCTGAGTGAATTCTAAATACAAGGTGTTTCAGCGAACACCTTCCAAAAATTTTAAAGGTGGCCTGTGGCAGATAGCACAATTCTAGTTCATGAGCTCGCCTACTCGAAAAGGCGGACATTACTTACACGGAAAATTGAAACGCATAATCTACTAATTAACGAAATTAACCAATTAAGCCTTTAGCTAATTACCTTATGGTCCATGTTGCAATTTACAAATTCTAGCCATGTAGTTTGGATCCACTTGGAACTTATTCTCAGGCTGACATCAGTGTCGATATATTAATGTATTATTAATATATATTATTATTATTATTATCTTATATTATTATTATATATTAATATATTATTATATTAATGTCGATATATTCACTTCACTTGGCAGCAGTGACGAGCTTCGCTCACTTCGTCTGAGCCATTCTCTACTTTTCACTGCAGATAATCTTCTGCGCGGCCTGCACGGCGCACCCGATCCTCGTCAGTTGGACACGTGTTGGCCACATCACCGACATCGTGCAGCACAAGGGGGCGTGGACGGCGGCCGCGTCTGTGATTCTGCGCCAGTATTTCTACTATAAAAGCATCGTTTCAAGGCTCAAGGTCTTCACTTGGAAGCAGTGACGAGCTTCGCTCACTTCGTCTGAGCCATTCTCTACTTTTCGCTGCAGGTTGGTGCTAGCACTCTTTGTCCTATTACCTAGTTTATTTTTTACGAGATCGTCACTGCTGCCAAGCTTTGTGCTCTTTGTAATTTTTGCTACTTGATTTTTGTGTACTATCCTTGTGACCTGCAACTTTCATTCATGTCGAAAGACATAGCGAAGGTTAAGGAAGACGTCAAGAATGATCTCGTGAAACTCAGGGATGATCTTAAACAGGAAATGAAATTGTCGCGCGAATCGTTTGAGAGGGACCTCAGAAATGAAATGCGTGAAATTCGAAATGAGCAACGCAGCGTTGCGCAGAGCCTCAAGTTCGCTCATAAAACCATAGAAGACTTGAAAAGCCAACTCGCAGCAGCAGTAGCAAAAAATACTGAATTAACCAATAGTAACAAAGAACTGCAGGCAAAATTCCAGACACTTGAGAATCATACAGAGTACCTGGAGAAACGCCTGGTTCACCTTGAACAGTATTCGAGAAACTCTAATATTGAAATTCAAGGCGTCCGAAAAGAAGAAAATGAAAACGTTCTGAGCGTCCTCTCAAAGATCGGAGAGGCTATTAACGCGCCTGTTCAAGAATCAGACATAGAAGTCTGTCATCGTGTTCCAACCCGCAATTCTGGTCGAAGCAACATTATACTCCAGTTCAGGTTAGAGCAAAGCGAGATCTGATGCTAAAGAAGGCTAAGAAGATGCGCATCCGCAACAATGATGTCGGACTTTCAGACGATGCGCAGATGTACGTAAATGAGCACCTCTGCTCTGAAGCGCCTGTGGTGAAGCATGGCGGTGAAGCGCAAGCATGAGAAGCACTTCGTTTGGTCTTTCAATGGGAAAATATTCGCGCGGAAGTCTGACGATTCCGGTACCATACAGATCGCCCGTGAAGTTGACCTTGAAAAAATTATCTAATAGAAGCTTTCAGCGTTTCACAGCTTCCAAAGTAAAACGATCAAAATGAACTATCATAATTTCGCTCTACCACATACTGTTCCCCCACAGACTAAGTTAGATAACTCTGTTTTGCACTTGAATGCACGCTCCGCAGTTGGAAAGAAAGATGAAATCACATGTTTCATTAACCAGTTCTTGTTTAAGTTCAACATAATCATGATAACTGAGACTTGGTACTACGATGGCTGTGATATGCTTTAACTTGACGGTTATACACCTTTTTTATTAATCGTCAAAATCGACGATGTGGTGGTGTTTGTAGCCTTGTGAAAGATTGTCGGACATATGAGCTTTTATCTGAATTTTCTTTATTAACTGATGACTTTGAATTTTTAGTACTTAAAAGTGACATCGAAATTGTGGCTGTGGTATACCGCCCTCCAGCTGGCGACATCGTGAAATTTCTGAATTTGTTTGAGTCTTTTTTGGAATATATCTGTGCAAGTGAATTTCGTCTTGTATGCGGAGGTTATTTCAACCTTAACATTTTGGAAGACACTCCAAGGGCATGCGATTTTATGTGTCATGCCTTCATTCAGCTGGTTTCTCAAATGTAATATCAACGCCAACTCGTATCACAGTATCGAGTTCATCGCTATTGGACCTACTGATTACAAATGCTGACACAGTTGTTTCTAACGCGGGTACTATTTCATCTGATATAAGCGATCATTGTCCAGTGTTCATGCAATACAGTTCTTTACAAATGCGACAGAAACATCAGCATGAGACTATCATAGTTCAGCATATCTCTGATGAGGCACTGCAGGCTTTCAAGCATGCTATTAGTATATATGACTGGTCTTTCGTTTATGCTATAAGAAACGTTCATGAAGCGTACCTAAAGTTTATAGAAACTTTTACAAATATTTATCTGTCTCATTTTCCTTTTAGAGGATTTAAACCGTCAAAGAAAATAAGAAAACCTTGGGTCACACGTGCTCTTAGGCGTATGATAAACAAGAAAAATAAGCTATTTCATGCGTTCTTGCGATCTCGGGTGGAGGGTTTATTGAAGGAATATAAAGCACTTAGAAATAAACTTCACAGTAAGCTTCGAAAAGCAAAGATAGCGTATTACGAAAACTTGTTTTCTAGTATCAGTACTATAAACCCAGATACTACTTGGAAAGCTATAAACAGTGTTCTGGGACGCAGCAAGAAAGACCTCATGCCAATTGAAATTACAGTGAACAATCGCGTATTGACCGGTGTAAACCTTGCCAATTGTTTCAACAAACATTTAACTTCCAGTATAACGCCAGATAATGGTATCTCACTTGTAGATTATTTAATTATTCGACATCCTGAAAGCATATTTCTTAATCCCACAGACGAACCAGAAGTTTATAGAACATTTATGAGTCTTAATAATAGTAGTGCATTAGATATAGACAATCTTCAGATAAGACCTATAAAATTTGTTTTAAGAGTATGTTGCTTGTGTACTTGTTTATATATTTAATTTAGCAGTGGAGTCCGGAGAATTTCCAAGTCAAATGAAGCGTTCTCGGGTGTCCGTTCTGTATAAAAGTGGAGACAAAAACATGCTGCGAAACTATCGTCCAATATCTATTATACCAGTATTTGCTAAAGGTTTCGAGAAAATGTTGCATACCCGGTTCTCAGATTTTTTCAATAAAGCTGATATTATCAGTGACGCCCAGTTTGGTTTCCGGAAAGGAAGGTCTATGGAGTTAGCTTTGTTAAGGCTTAACGAATTTGTTTTAGAAAACTTCGACAACAAGCTCTTTACATTAGGCCTGTTCATGGATTTCACTAAGGCTTTTGATTCCCTTGACCATAATATACTATTGCATAAGCTAGAAATGTATGGTGTTCGGGGCACTCCTGTGGCTTTAGCTAAATCATATTTAACAGATAGATCACAATGCGTGTGTGTGGGAAACCATCGCTCATCTTCATTGCCGGTTAGTAGAGGTGTCCCTCAGGGAAGCGTGTTAGGTCCCCTTTTTTTCAACGCCTTTATAAATGACATTGTAAACATCGACAAAACTGTGCAATTTATCATATATGCCGATGACGCCACAGTCTTGCTGTCTGGCGAAAATGCGGATGAGTTGGTAGAAAGATGTAACCGATTATTAAGTAACATTAAAGCATGGTCACTATCAAATAAACTTAAAATTAACCCCGGGAAAACGAAGGTAATAATTTTCTGATCTAGAAACAAGACATGCAACGTTAACCAAGATATTATGTGTGCAGAACATAAAATCGACATTCTTGATGAACACAAAATCCTTGGTGTAACATTTTCATCTCATCTAAGTTGGGATTCTCACATAAATAATTTATGTAAGCAACTTTCTTTAACTACGGGAGTTTTATCGCGGTGCCGCGAAATTCTCCCAATACAAATAAAAGTTAAAATATATCACGCGCTATTTCAATCACACATAAACTACTGCAGTTTGGTTTGGCTTACTACGACTCAGCGTGATATAAATAGAATACTACTTTTACAGAAGAAAGCTGTCCGTCGCATTACCAACATTGGTTATTTATCTCCGACTTCCACATACTTTTGCACTCGCAGATTAATTAAAATCCAAGATTTGTATGAGTTTCGCATCCTGCGTTCATTTTACATCTGCTCTTCTGCGTTGCAGCACTTCATGCGGACTACTGCATTTCTGCAGCGTCAGAATCATGATATCAATACTCGAAACGTGGGAAAGTGGCTTATACCCCGTTTTCGTACCGACTATAAACACCAGTCTTTGAAAAATAACCTTCCATATATTCTAAATAAACATAATGACTTAGAGAAACCCATAGTAAATATATTACGTGAAATATTTCTGAATTAGTAATTTATTTATTCATTCAATTATCTATCAAAACACGGTCTTCATTTGTTTCGCTCTTGTTACTTGCTATTGATATATAACTGGTGTTATTTTGTCCTATTGCAGTTAGTTCTTGTATTAGTGGTGTTATCATTTCTTTCTGTTAGTAAATTAGAGTGTTGTATACGTATTACTGTAGAATTGTGCTTTGTTAGTTTCTGGAAATAATGTTTGTTTTGCATTCTAACACAAATGTATTGTTTTTCTTTTTTTCGGCCCTACCAGTAACAGTACAGGCTCTCAATGTGTAATCATGTCTACTATCTGCGTAAATAACTTGTTTATTTTTGTATATTATGCTTTTAAACATCTGTTATCTGTTTACCTGTCACTTGTTGCCATGTATGTATGGTCTCCTGGGCCCCGTCAAGCTGTACTTTTGCAGCTTTTAGCCCAGGAGTCTAGCCAGAATAATTTCTGGTAAATAAAGAGAATTGAATTGAATTGAATTGAAATTCTGCAACATTGTGTAGAAATGCATTGGCGTGCCAGTCACTTTCTCAACAAAACGATGTTTTATGCATCGAAGCACAAAAGTATGAATAGAACAAATTATGGGGTTTTACGTGCCAAAACCCCGACCTGATTACGAGGCACGCCGTAGTGGAGGACTTTGGAATAATTTAGACCACCTGGGGTTCTTTAACGTGCACTTAAATCTAAGTATACGGGGAGGAGGAAATAACTTTATTGAGTCCTGAGGAACCCCTCCCCACCCACTCTTGATTTAGCGGCCGGCAGGGGTCGCGGGCCGCACCCACGTTGGGACGGGAAGACCGTGAGCCTCCGCCCTTTCGTGAGCCCTCTGGACAGCCCGGAGCTGGGTCTGGTGGTCGTCGCTTCGCAGGGCGTCCTCCCAGTCTTCTTCTTTACGGAACATGGTGCCGCTTAACGCGGAGCATTGCCAGGGCATGTGCGCTAGCGAGCACTATGATTCGCCACAATCCGGACATTGCGGCTCTACCTCTGGTGAATAAAGGCTCAGTCTGCCTCTCGAGGGCAACGACCCTGTCTGAAGCATTCTGAATATCGATGACTGTGGTCTACTGAGTTTAGCGTGGGGGAGCGGGAAGGCCCTCCTCGACATCTGATAGTGCGTTGTTATTTCGTTGAAGGTGAGCAGCGGGTCTCGGTGCTCCCCTCCCTCCCCGCCACTTCGCTCGCCACGATCACCGCGGTGCGTGAGTCCTCGCGCGCGGTCGTGCGCCAGCTAGTTGGCGTTGGGAAAGTCGGGGTGCACGTCGGCCCCCACGTGGGCCGGAAACCATTTCACGATGTGATGACCCGCGGCTCCCTCGTTGCCGAGGAAGGCCGCCGCTTCCCGCGATATGGAGCCCGAGGCGAATGATCTGGCCGCCGATCGCGAATCTGTGTACACGTAAGGCCGTTCGGGGTCCCTCATTGCCATGGCTATTGCCACCTGTTCGGCCACTTCGGACGTTACCCCCTTGACCGATGCCGCGTTAATGATCGTCCCATCCCAGTGTATCGAGACGGCCACGTACCGGTCGCTGCGCCCATACTGGGCCGCGTCTACAAATGCCGCCAGTCCCGGGCAGTTGGCGGTCGATTTCAGTAGTGCTCGGGCCCTCGCCTTTCGGCGCCCCTCGTTGAATTGCGGGTGCACGTTTCTCGGAAACGGTTCTACCGTGAAAGTGCCCCTGACCGCCGCGCTGAGCGCGACCTTGCGTGCGATGCACTCTGCCTCTGCATTTATGCCTGCTTCTTCTAGGATGCGTCTGCCGGCCCTGGTGGTCGACAGCCGCACGACCTGTGCCTTCGTCTGTGCTTCGATGATTTCTGCTAGCGAGTTGTGGACCCCTAACCGATCGAGCCACTCTGTGCTTGTAGTAAACGGAAGACCTAGCATCTTTTTGATGCTCTTGCGCATGAGTGTCTCTATCTTGGTCGCGTCTCTCTTGGTCCATTTTAGCGCCGAGGCTACGTAATTTACGTGACTTATGAGGAAGGCGTGGTAAAGTCTGATGAGACTGCTCTCGCTGAGCCCTCCCCTGCGGCCCTGAGGATCAGCCGGAGCATGTTATCCGTTTTGGACGTGAGTTTCATGACTGTTTGCGTGTTACCGCCTTTAGCCTCAATTAGCAGTCCCAGTTTTCCTATAGTGTCCACTCTGGGGATCGGCTGGCCGTCGGTCGTATGTAATTTGATTGGGATTTGATCGATCGGCGTCAAATTCCTCATGCCCTGTTTCGAGGGCCTGTACAACCACAGTTCCGATTTGCTGGGTGACAGGCGGAGTCCCGTTTCCATCAGGTACTCTTCCGTTGTGTCCAGCTCCTCTTCGAGAGACCGCTCGACATCTGCGTCGGACCCTCCCGTGCACCACACCGTAATGTCGTCTGCGTACAGGGCGTGATTGACATTGGTCACTCTCGTCAGCCGGTCCGAGAGCCCTTTCATTGCTAGATTGAATAATAGTGGGGAGAGCACCGCCCCTTGTGGTGCTCTTCGCACCCAGCGTGTACCAATCGGACGTGGCCTGTCCTATTTTGATCGTGGCCTTCCTGTCTCTGAGGAAGGAGCTTATGTAAGAGTGGAATTTCCGGCCGAGCCCCATCACCGAGATCGTTTCCAGTAGAAATCTGTGTTTGACCATGTCGAACGCTTTCGTTAGGTCCAGGGCCTGTATGCCCCTGGTGTCTCTGGTCATGCCATCGATTATATGCTTCTTGAGTAGTAGCATTACGTCCTGTGTGGAGAGGCCCGGTCTGAAGCCCACCATGTTGTGTGGGAAGAGGCCCTCTCTCTCTATGTTCCGCGATACTCGGTTATGTATGGCATGTTCCGCTGTCTTGCCCACGCACGAGGTTAGCGATATCGGTCACATGTTCTCCGGCGCAAGTGGCTTACCGGGTTTCGGTATTAGTATGACCGAGGCCTCTTTCCAGACCTCGGGTACTCGTCCCGTTTATCACGCTCTGTTGATTTCTTCAGTGAGCTTCTCGACCTACTTTCCGTCTAGGTTTCTCAACAGTTTGTTCGAGACCCCGTCCTGGCCCGTCGCCGAGCGTCCGTTGAGGCCTTGTAAGGCATCCCAAATTTCTGATTCCGTGAAGGGCGCGTCGAGTTCTTCGATCTCTGCGCCAGCGTATTGTGGATAGTCGCCGTCGCCCGACGGGCTCAGTGGCAAATACGTCTCCGCCAGCTCCTTTAGGAACTCGCTCTCCGTTTTGCTCTGCTCCTTTTCCTTGTGTAAAATCCTATCGATTGCCAATCTTTGATTACCTTTGGATTGCCTTGTTGTCTAACAGTTTCTTCAGGAGGTTCCATTTGCCTCCGGCTCGCATTTGTCTTTCTACCGACGCCAACACCTCGTTCCACTTTTTCTTGGAAAGCTCGATCGAGTGCGCTTCGATTTCCCTGTTTAGTGCAGCTATTTTCTTTCGCAGTCTGCGATTAAGTCTTTGCGTTTTCAACCTGGCTGTGGTGGAATTCTTTGCCTCTAATAGGTGTGCCAATCTCGCGTCCATCCTTTCCACGTGCCGTTCGGTTTGGACGACCCTCGTCGCGGTGCTAACGTGCTCTTTGAGCCTTCGAAAAAGGCTGTCTGGGTCTGCGTATTCGTTTGTGTCTTCCTTCCTTACTTTGCGGAAGGCGTCCCAGTCGGTGACCTTAAATTCTCTCGGTGGTGCCACCCTGATGAGGATCGTCACCGCCAGTATGTAGTGGTCGCTGCCGAGGTTCTCGTGCAGGTTGCGCCATTCGGCCCCTCGCACGTTTTTGATGAAGGTCAAGTCGGGCGTCGTATCCCGCGCCACCGACGTACCTAGTCGAGTCGGATAGCGGAGCTCCGTCACCAGCTCTAGCGAGCACTTAGTGACTTCCTCCAATAGCCGCTCTCCCTTGGGCAATGGCCTTGCGTAACCCCAGGCTTCGTGGGGCGCGTTAAAATCTCCAGCCACTATTAGTGGGGCCCCCCTGGCCATTGAGGTCGCCTTCGTTATTATCGATGCGAACGACTGTCTGTGGTCAGAGGGCGAGCTGTAGACGTTCACTACGAATACGCTGTTTTTTAGCCAACCGTTCGGTATGACTTCGATCGTGGTTGCCTCCGCTTTCACGTTTCAAATCTCGTTCCTGGAAAGAGCATTTGTTCGCGACGAGGGTCGCCACTCCGCGTTTACCCTGTTCGAATTTCGACGAGCCGACCCGGTATCCGGGCAGGGTCGCCTCGCTACCCAAAGTTTCTTGTAAGATTATGACGTGCGGTTTGTCCGCCTTTGAGGCAAGGAACTGCAGCAGCGAAGCCTTGCGCTTTTATTGCGATAGCAATTATATGGACACTTCAACCAGATTTCTGCCGTCGGCGTCGCCGTCGTTGTCGCCGTCGCCGTCGCCGTGAGGTTCCCTATAGATAAAATCTTGGCCGCGCGCCGTATGCCCGAGCGGAAGCGTGCGGGGACGCGCGCTGTCGGAGAGCGAACGCACTCATCTCCCACGCGCAAGCAAGGAAGCAGGGGTGGGGGGCGCAATTCTGCCAACAACCGCGCTCGTCGCTCGTCCGCACTCTCTTATCTCCACACGGCTCTGACCTTTATGCGCCGTGCATTCGCCGCTCAGTTTCCGTTGAAGCGATAGACCGCACGTACCTTCGCCTGCTGTGGCGTATGCTTGCTGCCAGCGTTTTGACAGTCGTTGTCTGCAGTCATTCAGTGTGATCTATTCGTGTTTGTTTGTGCGCGCTCACACCACGCTTGTTCATTCAGTTAGTAATAGTCGGGCAACATTTTCCAACGCACGCTACACATGCAATGCTGCCCGGATCGGCAGTGCAGCGCTACAGGTGTGTCCCTTCGCACGCGCTGCCCACGGGAAGCGCTTCTCATCAACACCACCGTTTCACACGCGCCTTCTTGTGGTCATCGAGTCTCTCTTCATGTCGGTCTACTTACGCCGCAGCACACCTGCTTACTTAATCAGCTCATGTTTACTACAATTCATATTGCTACCAAAGCCGCTCACCTTACTTCGTATGACATTGCTGTGTTGCTATCGCATTCATTTCTTCGCCCTTAGGGCGAAACTGTGACATTTTTTGAAGCTAGCGCAATTCCAATGTCATACGACCAGCTCTCTAGTTGAGTTGTTCGCCATGATTGACACCTTGGATTTGTTTAGCACCTGCAGGTGCCATGTGTGCTTCGATACGTGTCACTCTTGCCGCGAGCGCTACCATGCTTTCCGCTAGTTGCTGGACCATTAGCTGCAAAGAGCTAATCGACTGCTGAATTCCCAATAGGATGCTACTGGACTCGGGTTCCGCCAGGTTTCCCTCCTCCGTCAGAGGAGGGGCCCTGCGTTTGACCGAGCGAACCGACTGTTCCCCTTGCGGGGTCGGTGTATTTTGCGACACCTGCTGCTGCTGTTGTTCGATTAGCTGGGGAGTGGAACCTTGTTTCCGAAACGATTCGAAATCCGCCCTCACGTGCTGAATCTCCGCATTGAGGCGCGCGTTTTCTTCCGCAAATTGAGCTATTCTAGGGTCTTCCCTGTTATGATTTGGCAATGCTACCTGCGTTACCTTTGGTTGTGGTTTCGGCTGCGGCTCTGGCTTGACCCGGTCCGCCCAGGTCGGCCCCTCTTGAATGCCTACTTGGGATCGGAAGCGCCCCCTGGAGTGGGAGCGACCTCTCGATCGGCTGCGCTGTCGTCGTGTCGGCGTTGTCAAACGTCCCCGTCTGGGGGCACTTGCCACGCTGTAATCGCAGTGTAAAGCGGCAGTTTTAAACCGCGTTAGGGAAGCTAGCGGAGATAGCCGGATAGCGAGTTTGCCGTACGGCTTACCGTGGGGCTTTGTTCAGGTACTTTGGTGGGCTTTCTCGTTAGGTGGTCGGGTGGACAATGGTGCGGCAGGCTAGGAAGGACAGGGGTGATGACGAGCTGGTGCAGTGCGAGGAGTGCAAACGTTGGTGTTATTTGGACGAGACACACTTCGCCAGTTTAGCCGACGCTGAGGAGGCTAGCTTCGCGTGCAGGTCGTGTGAAGGACTGAAGGGGGCTGTGCGGCGGATGAAAGGGGAATGGGCAGCTTGTGTGGAAGAGCTCAAAGGGGATCGAGCTGAAGGCGAAGCGAGAGCGGCGAATTGAGCTCGAAACTCGGATCGGCGAGTTGCTTCGCAGGGAGGGGGCCGAGGCCGTCATGGCAAAGCGAATAGCTGGCGAGCTACAAGAAGAACTGGAAAAGCGGGCCGCGCTGGAAGAGCGGGTGGAGGCACTAATGGCACAGGCGGCGCGTAATCCCGGGTCAGCTCAAGCGGGCGGCGGGGACAGCGCGGAGACTCAGGCAGAGGCATGCCATGAGAGCAGGGAGAGACGCCTAGGGGCCGTTGAACAGCAGGCGAGAGCCGGCGGCAACACGGCGGTTCCACAACTCTACAGCGAGGTAGTGCGGCAGGCTTCGGGTGGGAAGGGACGAACGGCAGGGAGCACATCGTCACGTGTCAGTGGCGCACGGCGGGTGGAGAACCAGCTAACGCGAACTGGAGGACGACAATCGCAGGCGGGAGGCAAACGTGTAGAGCGAAGGGTCTTGGTGGTGGGGGACTCCAACGTAGCGAGGGTTGAGGAGGGCGTCCTTACAACAGTGAAGGCAGGCAGACGGGCGGGTGAGGGTGGAGGCCCAGTCAGGGAAGTGCATGGTTGACGCAATGGCAAAAGCTCAGAAGGTGGTATGGGACAACATCGAGCATGAACATCTGGTCGTTATCCATGCTGGTCTGAACGATGTTCTGAAGGGAAGGAGCCAGAACCTAAACAGACAGAGGTTGGCTTGCGTAAACTCAGAGAAACCTCTGCGAATGTGCATGTGACCATATGCACAATCCCAGAGGTCCGGGGCCAGGCTAGCGGGATGGAACGGAGTGTGCTTGAGGCTAACCGGGTCATTAGGGGTCACTTGGGTATGGCATAATGTAGGTAAACCGGGAAGTGTACGAGTCTGGCTCCCACCCTTTTGCACAGGATGGCATTCACTACAGTGGTGTCACGGGCGGGAGGGTAGGTAGTAGGATAGGGCGCCAAGCTACGGCTTTTTTGGGGGGACCCAGAGCCCTAAGACCACCAGTGTAGACGAAGACGGACCCAGAGAGGCCCCAAGATTCAAGAAACGTAGAATCGGTAGGAGAAGAAATAGACGTAAGCACCAGGGGCAAGGTCATTCTGACATAGGGTACATTAACATGCAAGGTGGCAAGAATAGGCTGAAGTGGGAGGAGATAGACGAGCAACTAAGGCAGGAAAAGCTGATGGTATACGGGTTTGTGGAGATACATCTTAGGGACATGGAGCAACCTCCCTGTAATCCTGACTATGCATGGGAATATTGCAATAGAACAGAGGGCAGCAGAAAAGGGGGTGGAATTGGTGCATTCATTCATAAAAGTATGAATTGGCAAAGGGTCAAAAAGGAATGCAAGGAGCATTTATGGTTAAAAGGGAAAGTTGCAGGAGAGCAGACACTCCTTGGCTTTGTATACCTGTGGACAGGAGCAAATGCCAAAGAGGAAAAAAAATGCTGGAATGCATATCAAGTGACATTAATGAGCTAGGAGAAGGGTGCGAAATTATTATACTAGGAGATATGAACGCACACATAGAAGACATGGACGGGTACACAGACTCAACAGGCAACATGATGCTGGATATGTGTGAAATGCATGACTTAGTTCTATGCAACAGTACTGAGAAGTGTGAAGGGCACGAAACATGGGAGGTAGGGAGCCTGCAGTCGACGATAGATTATGCACTAATGTCACGTAGGATGCACGATAGGCTAAATATAATGAACATAGATGAATATGGCTCCAGAAGTCTAGGTAGTGATCACAAACGTATTAAGGTGAGTTTTAGAAGGGAAATGAAAGTAGGTAGGAGGCGATATTTTACTCGGAAAAACAGCTTGAAATAGCAACCCAGCAAATTGAGGAAGTAATTTCAGAGGATACAAAAACAGAATGGACATATGCAAATTTAACAGGGCTATTTGAGCTAGGCTTGCTAAGGTACAAGTCAGGACAAAAGGGAACAGAAGACGTAAACCCAAGAGCTGGTGTGATGAGGAGGTTAAGGAGGCCATAGAGAAACGTCAGGAAGCATCCAGGGAACACAGATATTCAAAGCAGAGGGGTGAACCAGAAGCTGATGTAGGCAGAAAATGGAATAACTTTTTAAACTGTAGAAGGTAAGCATCCCATTTGATCAATGAGAAGATCCGAAGAAAGGGGAGCCAATGGTTGTCAGAAGTAAACAAAAAGGATCGAAAAGCAGCGATGAAATTTTGGAAACATCTCAACTCCTTGAGTAATAAGACTAGCCTAGAGCAGAGGTTTATAGTTACAGCTCAAGGTGTTCGACTAGAGGGAGATGAAGCAATGGAACATATAAGAACAATGATGACAGAAAAATTTAAAGAACGAAACATAGCATGTGCTCAATCAGGTGAGGATACACTAGTCAGTGCAGTGGCTCCACTGGCACAAAGCGAGTGGGAAAGGGCAGAGAAGAGGGTTCCTAGTAGCACGTCGACAGGTCCTGATGGCATCCCAATTATGTTGATGAAGACATTGGGCCCAAAATCTAAGAAAGCATTAAGAGAGGCAGTGAGCAAAATGATAATGGACGGTAAAGCCCCCGAAGGGTGGAGACTGAGCAGGATGAGCATGATATTTAAGGGAAAGGGGGACAAAGCCGACATAAACAACTACCGTCCCATAACAGTGACGTCAGTGGTTTACAGGGTGGTGATGCAGATTATAAAGGACAGACTGCAGGCATGGGTGGAGAGCGAGGAGGTGCTGGGGGAACTACAACATGGGTTCCGGAAACAAAGAAGGTTAGAAGATAATCTGTTCTCATTGACACAGTGTATTGGAATAGCAGAAAAGGAACACAGGCCCCTATGGCTTGCATTTCTGGATATCAAGAGAGCGTATGACAGTGTAATCCAAAAGGATTTGTGGGACATACTGGGCACTCAAGACGTGGAAGATGGAGTAAGAAATCTTTTAAAAGATATCTATAAAAGTAACAAGGTGCTTATAAAATGGGAAAACAAGGTATCTGGGCCTATAGAGATACAGCAGGGGCTTAGGCAGGGGTACCCTCTGTCACCTCTGTTGTTCATGCTGTATTTACAAGGATTAGAGAAAAAATTAGAGAGGAGCGGACTTGGCTTCAACCTTTCCTATTTCAAGCAAGGAGAATGGATTAAACAGTCATTACCAGGACTGATGTATGCGGATGACATTGTACTTATGGCTGACAGCAAGGAAGACTTGCAGAGATTAAGGGACATCTGTGGTAAAGAGGGAGATAGCTTAGGTTTGAAGTATAGTAAAGAAAAATCGGCAGTCATGATTTTTAATGATAATCAGGGCAGCGAGCATAGGATACAGGAGGTTACGCTGGAGGTGGTGGATAAGTACAAATATCTTGGAATGTGGATTAACAATGGGGCTGAGTACCTAACGGAACATGAAAAATATGTAACGGCTAAAGGTAGCAGAAATGCAGCTGTGATGAAAAATAGGGCACTGTGGAATTACAATAGGTACGAAGTGGTGAGAGGGACTTGGAAAGGGGTGGTGCTCCCTAGTTTGACTTTCGGCAATGCGGTCCTGTGCATGAGATCAGAGGTTCGAGCAAGGTTGGAAGTTAAGCAGCGAGGGCTAGGTAGACTGGCTCTGGGAGCACACGGAAATACACCAAATCAGGGGGTACAGGGTGACATGGGATGGACGTCATTCGAGGGCAGGGAAGCCAGCAGCAAGATATAATTTGAGGAGCGATTGAGAGAAATGACAGAAAAGCGGTGGGCAAGGAGAGTTTTCAGTTATTTGTACATGAAGAATGTTGATACAAAATGGAGGAAGCTGACCAGAAAACTGTCAAATATTTGGACTGCAGGAGGGGTGCAAACCAGGAAACAGCGGTTAAGAAAACGGTTAAGGAAACAGAGAGGGGTCTGTGGAAAACAGGGATGCAGACGAAATCAGCACTGGGAACATACAGAACTTTCAAGCAAGAAATAGCCAAAGAAAATATCTACGATAATTCTAGGGGAAGTTCTTTGTTGTTTGAAGCCAGGACGGGAGTATTGCAGACTAAGATGTACCGAGTCAAGTACCAAGGTATAGACACGTTGTGCTGTGCGTGTGGAGAAGAGGAAACGGCTGAACACCTCATACTTTTGTTTAAAGGGCTTAACCCTACAGTGCAAAGCAACGGGGCTGATTTTTTCAAAGCATTGGGGTTTAGGGACAGTGAAGGCAAAATAGACTTTAAGCGGGTAGAAATAACCAATTGGAGGTTATCTGATTGGTGGCTAAAACGAAGGCAGGTGTGAAATTTCGCCCACCACAAAGTACAAAATACGTTAATAGTCATGGCTAGGTGGCGTATGCCACCGCCCGATTTAAAGGGTTCAGCCTCCTCCATCCATCCATCGCGTAATCTGCTCTTCAGCCGTTGCCATCCATCGCGTGATCTGCTCTTCAGCCGTTGCGGCAGACTTTGCAGCTGCGGTTTCTTCGCCTTTCTGCGTCGGCGCCTCCTGCGCCGCACGACGTAAGGGACTTGGTATCGTTGCTTGCACTTGCCGTCCGCCGTCGGGTGTGAGCCCCCGCAGAGGTCACACTTGGGCGAGCACTGGTGGTCTTCGGCCGTGTCGTTGCCTCCGCAGCCGCGGCGCCTCTTCTTGTCAGGATTTGGGCAGACGTCGACTCTGTGGCCCAAGTCACCGCACCCGTAGCACACGTCGTTCTGCCGCCTGTATAGCGTGCAGCGTATTAGGCTTACGCCACAGATGACATAGTCCGGCACTTTCATGCCGTCGAAGAGCACTACCACCGTCGGGGTGTTTTTGATCCGCTTGGCTTCCAAGACCTTGGGATTTCTTTGGTTCACGATCATGGCCTGAAGCTGGGCCTCGTTGATTTCGGGGTCCACTCCTCTGATGACCCCCTTGCACGTGTTTTCCGGCGCCGCAATGTATGCGGCCACTTTGAATGCGCCTTGTCTTAGGTGAAGCTGGTGAACTCCGGCGTATGCGTTCGGGTTCTTCTCGGTCGGCGTGGACACGACGAGAATGTTCTGGGTTGCGTTCGGGCAAACGATGTCTTCCTCGGTCTCGTTCGGCGTGAGCGAGGCCGCCATTGCTAGGCGAATTTGACTTTTTTCACGTCGAGGCCGTCTCTCAGCCTCACTATGATGCGAATGTGGTCCCTCGGTAGCCGGGGGAGCCTCGATGCGGCCGGCCGTGCGGCGGCTCGTCTTTGCTCGTGCCTCGGTCCGGTGTTTCTGCCCATGGGCGTCGTCCAGCCCGGGCGATTCGCTTCTTCTCGGGAGATGTCCTCTCACTCCACGACTGTCTCCATAGCGGGCATACTGCCGCGCACACGTACGAGCGAGGACTGGGCCTGCTCGCTCCTCACCGCCGACGATAGGCCTAGTCGGGCAGGGGGATAGCCGAGCCGCGACGTAGTCCGAACACGTCTCGCAAGTTGAAAAAGAGTACACTGACCGGCAAACATCAGACTACGGCGTGTTCCTTAGAAGAAACTGCGTCGAATAGTGCACATTTCGCTGCTAGTAATCACAAAAATCAGTCCGAAAACGTGTGCAGAAGCGGGAGCCGAAATTCCCACGTCCGCACTGGTCGGCTTCTCCTTCTTCCTCTGTATAAGTATACGGGTGTTTTAGCATTTCGCCCCCATCGAAATGCAGCCGCCGTGGCCGTGATTTGATCCCGCGACCTCATGATTAGCAGTCCGACACCATAGCCACTAAGCAACCACGGCGGGTAAGCACAAAAGTAACTGGAACGGCAATACGTTTCTCCGTAATGTTCGGGAATTAATATCTCGAAACTGGTGCCATCCTGAAAATTAGCTCCTAGTGCATCGGCCTTGCGAATTTGTAAATTGCAACATGAGCCATAAGTTGATATGTTAAAAACCTAATTGGTGAATTATTAATTAGTCGACTATGTATGTCAATTTTTGTGCAAGTAATGTCCACCTCTTCGAGTAGACCAGCTCATGAACTAGAATTGTGCAATCTGCCACAGGCAACCTTTAAAACTTTTTTGAAAGTGTTTGCTGAAACACCCCGTATTTATGGCCTCTGCATGCAAGAGGCGATGTTTCCATCCCTAATGCGTAAATGCTGCAAATAATTAGAAGATATTTTTTTCTTTTTGTCGCCAGTCGTTAGCATTGCCTACTGGAAATAGCATCAATATTGAGAAGCATATCACTAACGTGCTTCTCACACGCTGTTGATAGAAGACTCTGCCGAAGGGGTCACTGAAGTCTGCAAGTTTTTTTTTCAGGGTCAAAAAAGCACGCAAAGTAATTTGAAGTGAGGTGAACATAAATCAACATATTCATTCGCTAGGTATAGGCTATCCATTTAGTTGGCTACCTCATTCTCTTTAAAAAATATGATAAACTTTGTCCTGTGTATATATTAAAATATATTGTGTCTGTGCACGGTGTTCTAAGCGGAAATGAAAAAAAAAACATGTTGAAGTGAGGAAACACGGATGAGGTAGCCGCCGCTGGTGCTTCTAATGCGCTTGTGCTCCTATTGTCAGGATTTGCCGAAATAAAGCGAAAGTATAAATTAAAAGGCGTGCACGTCCGCGCCAACAATGGTGCCGTCAGCTTTTAGCCGCAACAAAAGTGAAAATGAAGAGGCAACGCAAGAGAATCCTCAAACTGAAATTATGTGGGTAACAGAACTCCGGTAATGACACTTTAGGGGCGGGGGACTCAGCCCCCCCCCCCCCCCCCCGGGAAAACTCCGGAGGGGGCTCGAGCCCCGGAGCCCCCCTGTAGTCGGCGCCTATGGCTCATAACCCCGTAAACGCGGCCTCCCCATTACGACGACAGAAGAGAAGTGAAAGTCAACGCTGGAATGATGAGCGGCAAGGCAGAGCTGTGGAAGACGACGATGACGACGATTACGACAGGAGACTCCGACAGCCCGGGCGCATAAGGTGCTTCGCACATAAAAATTTGAGGACGCTTAAGCTTCGCTTTTAAGAGTGGAACGCGATAGCATTCAAAGATTCCTGATTGCCTTTCACGCTTCCCGACAACTGCAGCTTAAGCAACCGCATGGTTACCGGGAAACATTGGCGGCGAACGCTATGTTCGAAGGCGAGCTTTCTGGTAGAACACGGCCTTTTGCGTGGGGCGATCCCGGAGATACTGCACCGCCGCGCCAAAAAAAAAAATGGCATAATTTTCAGGTTTCCGTTTTTGTTTTGTACTTTTAAATATTTCAGTCTGAGAAGATTTAACATAAAAGGCATGCGCTGTGGGTGTTTTGTTTCTTGAGATTTGTTTGTCGATTGTCAATCTCCAAATTCCAAGGAATAGCTTTGCCAAGAATGCAAGACAAGGTATGAGCAACATTAATGATAGAATGGTGTGGCAATATAACCCGCATATATCGCAAGTCATATAAAAAGGCGTGGCATATACATGTACCTAAATATATTCGGAGGGCCTGCGTAGTTGGGGATGATTTTCTCCGCCACCCGCCGACATCGCACGCCGACGCCGGTTGCAGACGCCGGATTTTCTGCGATACGGAGCCCTTAACTCTATCGCGTTAAAAGGCAGCAACTTGTGGAATGTAGCACAGTGGGCCTCTTCGATTTTCTGCTTCTGGCTACCCGCGGGCTGCAAGAGCCAACCAGAGCGCCTTCGTTTTTCTCGGGTTGCTCCGCCCAACGCATGACGCACTTTCGCCGCGCGTTCGTTTTACTCGGGATGGACGCTTCTGGATATACCTGCGGGCTGCCAGAACCAGTTAGAAGAGCTATGAATTGGGCTAGTTGGTGCGCATTCATTTTTTATATGCGAAGCAGCTTATGGCGGGGGCTTTGCCCGTCCCTCCCGCGGCGTCCCACACCCCCACAGCGCATGCGCGTCCCCGCTCTCTCTCTCCTCTCCTACGCTCCCCCTTTCTCTCCTCTAGGAATCCTCTACGGAGCGGCACCCGCGTGCCACAACCCCACAGCGCATGCGCGTCCCCTCCCCCTCTCTCTCTCCTCTCCCTCCTTTCTCTCCTCTAGGAACCCGGAGCGGCGCACACGACAGATGGTGCGACAGCTACATACTCCGCTGGAGGCGCCACGGTAGTTCCGCGGTATGAAAATGACGGAGCGCGAGCGCCTCATTCTCTCTCCTGTGGAGCGCCGCCATGAGCACTCGGGCCGCTGCCGCGAAACCATCTCCCGCTCAAGCTAACCATCTCCCCGCTGCTTCGCATCCACACATGGTTCACTTTAGCGGGAGATGGAGTAATTTTTTTTCTTGCGCTCCCGTGTTTCACTTCGTGTCCACTTCATATTCAGTGTCCGTTTCGTCCCTGTTGCTTCCTACTGTACTTAGCGCGAGAAAAAAAAATGAATACCAGAACCAGCCAGAACGATTTTGGTCTGGCAGCTCTCTGGAAGTTATCTAGCTAGCAGACAACAAAAAGAAGCGATGAGCGCTCGCCGCCATCTATGTGGGGACTTGACGGATTGCAACACGGGCACTTGGACTTTTACTTCGCTCAGCCAACTGGCTTGCGTCGAACGCACAAGCAAATATGTATCAATCACACTCGATGACCGCAGACAACCACTGTCAAAACGCTGGCGTGAGCAAGCGTTTTGCTGTATGTGCAAGTGAAAGCGCGCGTCCCTCGCGCGCTTTCACTTGCGCATACAGCATACGGCGCGCGGCGACGATTTAATCGCCCTGGGACTTCATGGGGAACCTCACGGCGACGACGATGACGACGGCAGAAATCTGCTTGGAGTGTCCGGATAATTGCTATCGCAATAAAAACGAGTTCGATGCCTCAGCTGTGTCTGTTGTCATGTGACGACAAACCTTGCAGCGAGGTTTTCTACAAGGTCGACAACCCTTGGGCGCGATGGGCTTCTGTGTCCTCTCTCTAACAAATCCTTTAAATTGTTGTTTCTTCTATATACTACATGAGGCGGCCGCTGGAAAATACTAGCGAGTCGGCTGCTCTGTTTCATGATGTTGGAATGGCGGTCGTGAATGGCATTGACCCGTGGAGCACTGGTGGTGTAAATGAGGACCAAGTTCGGATCTGATTGTGCATTGGTCCTATTCATCATTTTTACAATTATGTGTGCTCGATCTAAGCTGCGGGCGCGTTGAATTGCATTGTCTATTGCTTGGGGAGGATATTTTTGGTGTACAAGAGCCGATTTCAGTTTCTCCGCGTGTCTCTCAAATTGTGCAGATTCGGAACAGATTCTTCTGTATCTGTGAGCCTGGTAGTAGGGGATGCTTGTTTTGCAGTGGTGGGGGTGGCTACTATAGAATGCGGATATTGCTGACGATCTGTCTGCTTTTAATACAGGGACGTGGAAACGCGGCCGCCACTCAGTGATAAAGTGACGTCGAGGAAGTGAACACTATTCTGGGAGAAGTTGTGCGTGAAGCGAATTGACGGGTGCAAAGAATTGAAATTTGAAATAAAGTGCGAGAGATTCTGTTCACTGTCGGCCCACACAGAGAAATTATCATCCAGGAATTGTTTGTAAAATATTGGTTTTATGGCCGAATTTCCGAGTAAGGGGATTTCTATAACGATGCCATAAAGATATTAGCATAATTTGGCGCCATCTTAGTTCTCATGGCGTTTCCGTTGATTTGCAGGTAATGCTTGTTGTCGAACTCAAAGTGATTATATTTAAGTACTAAAATTAGAAAACTCTCAATTGTATATTTCTCTAAATCGCTAGGTTGGCTGGAGTCAGCGTAGGCGGCAACTGTGGAAGCTATGCCCTCGGCGTGGGGTATGTTGGTGCACAAAGATGCGACATCCATAGTGACCAAGTAACTCCACGCCAGTACCGTCAGGTTTGACACCTCCCAAAAGAAGTGATTTGTGTCTTTAATGTACGAAGGGAATGAAGATGGGATGTCCTTAATGAGATTGTCAATGAATCTGGATATTTTCTCGGTGACTGTTCCATTGCTGGAAACGATAGGCCGGCCAGGAGTACTTTGTAAATTTTCGGTAGTAAGTAGAAACGGCGGGGGCCAGAGTTTCTCGGTATCAAGGCTTTGAACGTCGCATCAACCGGGTTATCTTCGCTGCCTTGAGCAGAGTGGCGAGAACGTCCTTTATTTCCCTTTCAAATTTCACGGTAGGATTGTTTGGAAGCTCTGTATAAACATTAGATTTGCACAATTGACGGAAACCTTCAGCTATGTAATCGGTCTGGTCAAGTACAACCACTACACCACCCTTGTCCGCCGGCTTCTTTCACGCTCGGAAAAACACTTTTATGTGGCACGTACTGAGCAACAGAAGCTGTATCGGGAGTTTTTCATGTTGCTTTACAATTGTGTCATTGACACTTCCACAATTAGGACAGTACTTCTCAAGTTAGATAATGAATTGTAATTAGTTAATTAAATCTCAGTAACCAAAAAATTACTGGCAGCTACTCCACTGTACTGGAAACAACAAGCACTAGGTTTGCTTCACGTAACGCTGTTCCTCTTTTTTTTTCATCGCGCTACGTGATAGCTGGGACACCCTGTATATTTTACAGATTACTTGCTGCAACCACTGCCATTCTCCGCAGCAGCCAGTGTTGAACGCCGTTAGTGCTACAGAGCGTCATATATATTTATACTTCATGAATACATAGACAGAAATGATAGCCCATATTTCATAAATACCTGGCCAGAAATTGCCTGGAATAACACATTTGTGGTTAAGATGACGCTTTAGATTGGAGCTAAGTCCGATTTCACCTTTTAAATAGATGTAATACGCAGAAATGCTTCTGCGACAGCCACTGACTTCTTTGAATGAAATTTGTTGCATTTCATGATGTTAAGTACTAGCAACTCTAGGAAGTTGAAGTTTGAGGACCGCGAATTATTTACAAAAATGGCCGGAAATTGATAACCTAGAAAAAAGCCGGCAGATCCACCCGCCCTGTGGGAATCGATGTTATGCGAAGCAGTGTGCCTACCAAGTTAACGAAACGACCATGAGAGCACCAAGACGTAGGCAGCCGTCTCATGACCTACATGACACGCATGTCATGACTTCATGTCATGAGTTCTCAGGAGTCCCTTTAGCTATGCCGAAGAGACCTTAAGGCGAAAGCCTAAGGGCCCATTCACACTTGCGACTAGGTGAGGTTGCGCGACCGATTGCGACTGGCGACCAGAAAGCTACTCAAGACGAACGATGTTCACACTGACAAATGCGATCGACGAGTCGCTAAACCGAAAAGTCTCGCTATATGCCGTTCACGTCTCCTTGAAATGTCATCGCCGCGTAAAATAAGCGACAGCGTATACGGACGTCCTGTTCCTTCACATCTGATTGGTTCAGCTGTCCTGCGACTGCGGTCGCGCGACTGAAAAATCGAGCATTGAGCGACTGGACCGAAACGGTCGCCTTTCGAGAAAAACGACCATTTGCGACCACTTGCGACTGGTCACTTTGCGACAAACTTGGTCGCACGACCTATTCGCAAGTGTGAATGGGCCCTTAGTCATGCTCGTGACTATGACTTTGACCATCAACCTTTAGCCTTTTCCTTCACTTAGTACCACATCCGAACCCATTACATTGGTTTCTGAGTGTTAAACGTTTTCGCTGAGTCATTGCCATGTTTGCTGAGTCATGTTCATGAATATGACTTTTACCACCATCCTTTAGTGTTTCCTTCCCTTAGTGCTCACTTCCGAACCTATTTAAGTGGTTTTTGAGTGTTAATCTTTTTTCGCTGGGTCATCGTCATTTAGGCGGCTGTTCCATGACCTATATGACACGCATCTCATTATATTCATGTGATCTATAATTTATGTTCCTCATGCACACTTGTCATACTATGCCAAATTTGGTACCTACCAAGTTAACTAAACAATCATGAGAGCACCAAGACGTAGGCGGCTGTTTCATGACCTACATGGCATGCATGTTATGACAGCCATAACATGCATGCCATGTCATTACCTATCATTTATGTCCGGCATACACTATTGTCATACTATGCCAATTTTGGTACATACCAAGTGAACGAAACGGCCATGAGAGCACCAATGAGTGGCTACGGATCCAGCGATAAGAGCATGACTGAAAGGCTGCGTTTTTACATCGTGCAGTTCGTGCTTGCGATAATTGCCCCGTTGTCGTCCGTTGCATCTGGTGGCCAGGCCTACACGCCTCCAGCATCGTGCAGTGCCACCATCGGTCAGGACAACTGTGCCAACATCTACTTCCAGCCATACCTCGATTTTGCTTTTCCTGAGCAACTCGTCTACGGGCACTCAAGCACATGGACGGATGCATCATCGCCGTTGACGGGCTTAAAAGCATGGCGCGCCAACTCGCCGATCAGTGGCTACAGATCCAGCGATAAGAGCATGGCTGAAAGGCTGCGTTTTTGTATCGTGCAGTTCGTGCTTGCGATAATTGCCCCGTTGTCGTCCGTTGCATCTGGTGGCCAGGCCTACTCGCCTCCAGCATCGTGCAGTGCCACCATCGGTCAGGACAACTGTGCCAACATCTACTTCCAGCCATACCTCGATTTTGCTTTTCCTGAGCAACTCGTCTACGGGCACTCAAGCACATCGACGGATGCATCATCGCCGTTGACGGGCTTATAAAAGCATGGCGCGCCAACTCACCGATCAGTGGCTACCGATCCAGCGATAAGAGCATGGCTGAAAGGCTGCGTTTTTGTATCGTGCAGTTCGTGCTTGCGATAATTGCCCCATTGTCGTCCGTTGCATCTGGTGGCCAGGCCTACTCGCCTCCAGCATCGTGCAGTGCCACCATCGGTCAGGACAACTGTGCCAACATCTACTTCCAGCCATACCTCGATTTTGTTTTTCCTGAGCAACTCGTCTACGAGCACTCAAGCACATCGACGGATGCATCATCGCCGTTGACGGGCTTATAAAAGCATGGCGCGCCAACTCACCGATCAGTGGCTACGGATCAAGCGATAAGAGCATGGCTGAAAGGCTGCGTTTTTGTATCGTGCAGTTCGTGCTTGCGATAATTGCCCCGTTGTCGTCCGTTGCATCTGGTGGCCAGGCCTACTCGCCTCCAGCATCGTGCAGTGCCACCATCAGTCAGGACAACTGTGCCAACATCTACTTCCAGCCATACCTCGATTTTGTTTTTCCTGAGCAACTCGTCTACGAGCACTCAAGCACATCGACGGATGCATCATCGCCGTTGACGGGCTTATAAAAGCATGGCGCGCCAACTCACCGATCAGTGGCTACGGATCCAGCGATAAGAGCATGGCTGAAAGGCTGCGTTTTTGTATCGTGCAGTTCGTGCTTGCGATAATTGCCCCGTTGTCGTCCGTTGCATCTGGTGGCCAGGCCTACTCGCCTCCAGCATCGTGCAGTGCCACCATCGGTCAGGACAACTGTGCCAACATCTACTTCCAGCCATACCTCGATTTTGTTTTTCCTGAGCAACTCGTCTACGGGCACTCAAGCACATGGACGGATGCATCATCGCCGTTGACGGGCTTAAAAGCATGGCGCGCCAACTCGCCGATCAGTGGCTACAGATCCAGCGATAAGAGCATGGCTGAAAGGCTGCGTTTTTGTATCGTGCAGTTCGTGCTTGCGATAATTGCCCCGTTGTCGTCCGTTGCATCTGGTGGCCAGGCCTACTCGCCTCCAGCATCGTGCAGTGCCACCATCGGTCAGGACAACTGTGCCAACATCTACTTCCAGCCATACCTCGATTTTGTTTTTCCTGAGCAACTCGTCTACGGGCACTCAAGCACATGGACGGATGCATCATCGCCGTTGACGGGCTTATAAAAGCATGGCGCGCCAACTCACCGATCAGTGGCTACGGATCCAGCGATAAGAGCATGGCTGAAAGGCTGCGTTTTTCTATCGTGCAGTTCGTGCTTGCGATAATTGCCCCGTTGTCGTCCGTTGCATCTGGTGGCCAGGCCTACTCGCCTCCAGCATCGTGCAGTGCCACCATCGGTCAGGACAACTGTGCCAACATCTACTTCCAGCCATACCTCGATTTTGTTTTTCCTGAGCAACTCGTCTACGGGCACTCAAGCACATCGACGGATGCATCATCGCCGTTGACGGGCTTATAAAAGCATGGCGCGCCAACTCACCGATCAGTGGCTACGGATCAAGCGATAAGAGCATGACTGAAAGGCTGCGTTTTGTATCGTGCAGTTCGTGCTTGCGATAATTGCCCCGTTGTCGTCCGTTGCATCTGGTGGCCAGGCCTACTCGCCTCCAGCATCGTGCAGTGCCACCATCGGTCAGGACAACTGTGCCAACATCTACTTCCAGCCATACCTCGATTTTGTTTTTCCTGAGCAACTCGTCTACGGGCACTCAAGCACATGGACGGATGCATCATCGCCGTTGACGGGCTTATAAAAGCATGGCGCGCCAACTCACCGATCAGTGGCTACGGATCCAGCGATAAGAGCATGGCTGAAAGGCTGCGTTTTTGTATCGTGCAGTTCGTGCTTGCGATAATTGCCCCGTTGTCGTCCGTTGCATCTGGTGGCCAGGCCTACTCGCCTCCAGCATCGTGCAGTGCCACCATCGGTCAGGACAACTGTGCCAACATCTACTTCCAGCCATACCTCGATTTTGTTTTTCCTGAGCAACTCGTCTACGGGCACTCAAGCACATGGACGGATGCATCATCGCCGTTGACGGGCTTATAAAAGCATGGCGCGCCAACTCACCGATCAGTGGCTACAGGATCCAGCGATAAGAGCATGGCTGAAAGGCTGCGTTTTTGTATCGTGCAGTTCGTGCTTGCGATAATTGCCCCGTTGTCGTCCGTTGCATCTGGTGGCCAGGCCTACTCGCCTCCAGCATCGTGCAGTGCCACCATCGGTCAGGACAACTGTGCCAACATCTACTTCCAGCCATACCTCAATTTTGCTTTTCCTGAGCAACTCGTCTACGGGCACTCAAGCACATCGACGGACGCATCATCACCGTTGACGGGCTTAAAAGCATGGCGCGCCAACTCGCCGATCAGTGGCTACGGATCCAGCGATAAGAGCATGGCTGAAAGGCTGCGTTTTTGTATCGTGCAGTTCGTGCTTGCGATAATTGCCCCGTTGTCGTCCGTTGCATCTGGTGGCCAGGCCTACTCGCCTCCAGCATCGTGCAGTGCCACCATCGGTCAGGACAACTGTGCCAACATCTACTTCCAGCCATACCTCGATTTTGCTTTTCCTGAGCAACTCGTCTACGGGCACTCAAGCACATCGACGGATGCATCATCGCCGTTGACGGGCTTATAAAGCATGGCGCGCCAACTCACCGATCAGTGGCTACGGATCCAGCGATAAGAGCATGACTGAAAGGCTGCGTTTTGTATCGTGCAGTTCGTGCTTGCGATAATTGCCCCGTTGTCGTCCGTTGCATCTGGTGGCCAGGCCTACTCGCCTCCAGCATCGTGCAGTGCCACCATCAGTCAGGACAACTGTGCCAACATCTACTTCCAGCCATACCTCGATTTTGTTTTTCCTGAGCAACTCGTCTACGAGCACTCAAGCACATCGACGGATGCATCATCGCCGTTGACGGGCTTATAAAAGCATGGCGCGCCAACTCACCGATCAGTGGCTACGGATCCAGCGATAAGAGCATGGCTGAAAGGCTGCGTTTTTGTATCGTGCAGTTCGTGCTTGCGATAATTGCCCCGTTGTCGTCCGTTGCATCTGGTGGCCAGGCCTACTCGCCTCCAGCATCGTGCAGTGCCACCATCGGTCAGGACAACTGTGCCAACATCTACTTCCAGCCATACCTCGATTTTGCTTTTTCCTGAGCAACTCGTCTACGGGCACTCAAGCACATCGACGGATGCATCATCGCCGTTGACGGGCTTATAAAGCATGGCGCGCCAACTCACCGATCAGTGGCTACGGATCCAGCGATAAGAGCATGGCTGAAAGGCTGCGTTTTTGTATCGTGCAGTTCGTGCTTGCGATAATTGCCCCGTTGTCGTCCGTTGCATCTGGTGGCCAGGCCTACTCGCCTCCAGCATCGTGCAGTGCCACCATCGGTCAGGACAACTGTGCCAACATCTACTTCCAGCCATACCTCGATTTTGTTTTTCCTGAGCAACTCGTCTACGGGCACTCAAGCACATCGACGGATGCATCATCGCCGTTGACGGGCTTATAAAAGCATGGCGCGCCAACTCACCGATCAGTGGCTACGGATCCAGCGATAAGAGCATGGCTGAAAGGCTGCGTTTTTGTATCGTGCAGTTCGTGCTTGCGATAATTGCCCCGTTGTCGTCCGTTGCATCTGGTGGCCAGGCCTACTCGCCTCCAGCATCGTGCAGTGCCACCATCGGTCAGGACAACTGTGCCAACATCTACTTCCAGCCATACCTCGATTTTGCTTTTTCCTGAGCAACTCGTCTACGGGCACTCAAGCACATCGACGGATGCATCATCGCCGTTGACGGGCTTATAAAAGCATGGCGCGCCAACTCACCGATCAGTGGCTACGGATCCAGCGATAAGAGCATGGCTGAAAGGCTGCGTTTTTGTATCGTGCAGTTCGTGCTTGCGATAATTGCCCCGTTGTCGTCCGTTGCATCTGGTGGCCAGGCCTACTCGCCTCCAGCATCGTGCAGTGCCACCATCGGTCAGGACAACTGTGCCAACATCTACTTCCAGCCATACCTCGATTTTGTTTTTCCTGAGCAACTCGTCTACGGGCACTCAAGCACATCGACGGACCCATCATCGCCGTTGACGGGCTTAAAAGCATGGCGCGCCAACTCACCGATCAGTGGCTACGGATCCAGCGATAAGAGCATGGCTGAAAGGCTGCGTTTTTGTATCGTGCAGTTCGTGCTTGCGATAATTGCCCCGTTGTCGTCCGTTGCATCTGGTGGCCAGGCCTACTCGCCTCCAGCATCGTGCAGTGCCACCATCGGTCAGGACAACTGTGCCAACATCTACTTCCAGCCATACCTCGATTTTGTTTTTCCTGAGCAACTCGTCTACGGGCACTCAAGCACATCGACGGATGCATCATCGCCGTTGACGGGCTTATAAAAGCATGGCGCGCCAACTCACCGATCAGTGGCTACGGATCCAGCGATAAGAGCATGGCTGAAAGGCTGCGTTTTTCTATCGTGCAGTTCGTGCTTGCGATAATTGCCCCGTTGTCGTCCGTTGCATCTGGTGGCCAGGCCTACTCGCCTCCAGCATCGTGCAGTGCCACCATCGGTCAGGACAACTGTGCCAACATCTACTTCCAGCCATACCTCGATTTTGTTTTTCCTGAGCAACTCGTCTACGGGCACTCAAGCACATCGACGGATGCATCATCGCCGTTGACGGGCTTATAAAAGCATGGCGCGCCAACTCACCGATCAGTGGCTACGGATCCAGCGATAAGAGCATGACTGAAAGGCTGCGTTTTTTATCGTGCAGTTCGTGCTTGCGATAATTGCCCCGTTGTCGTCCGTTGCATCTGGTGGCCAGGCCTACTCGCCTCCAGCATCGTGCAGTGCCACCATCGGTCAGGACAACTGTGCCAACATCTACTTCCAGCCATACCTCGATTTTGTTTTTCCTGAGCAACTCGTCTACGGGCACTCAAGCACATCGACGGATGCATCATCGCCGTTGACGGGCTTATAAAAGCATGGCGCGCCAACTCACCGATCAGTGGCTACGGATCCAGCGATAAGAGCATGGCTGAAAGGCTGCGTTTTTGTATCGTGCAGTTCGTGCTTGCGATAATTGCCCCGTTGTCGTCCGTTGCATCTGGTGGCCAGGCCTACTCGCCTCCAGCATCGTGCAGTGCCACCATCAGTTCAGGACAACTGTGCCAACATCTACTTCCAGCCATACCTCGATTTTGTTTTTCCTGAGCAACTCGTCTACGAGCACTCAAGCACATCGACGGATGCATCATCGCCGTTGACGGGCTTATAAAAGCATGGCGCGCCAACTCACCGATCAGTGGCTACGGATCAAGCGATAAGAGCATGGCTGAAAGGCTGCGTTTTTGTATCGTGCAGTTCGTGCTTGCGATAATTGCCCCGTTGTCGTCCGTTGCATCTGGTGGCCAGGCCTACTCGCCTCCAGCATCGTGCAGTGCCACCATCGGTCAGGACAACTGTGCCAACATCTACTTCCAGCCATACCTCGATTTTGTTTTTCCTGAGCAACTCGTCTACGGGCACTCAAGCACATCGACGGATGCATCATCGCCGTTGACGGGCTTATAAAAGCATGGCGCGCCAACTCACCGATCAGTGGCTACGGATCCAGCGATAAGAGCATGGCTGAAAGGCTGCGTTTTTGTATCGTGCAGTTCGTGCTTGCGATAATTGCCCCGTTGTCGTCCGTTGCATCTGGTGGCCAGGCCTACTCGCCTCCAGCATCGTGCAGTGCCACCATCGGTCAGGACAACTGTGCCAACATCTACTTCCAGCCATACCTCGATTTTGTTTTTCCTGAGCAACTCGTCTACGGGCACTCAAGCACATGGACGGATGCATCATCGCCGTTGACGGGCTTATAAAAGCATGGCGCGCCAACTCACCGATCAGTGGCTACGGATCCAGCGATAAGAGCATGGCTGAAAGGCTGCGTTTTTGTATCGTGCAGTTCGTGCTTGCGATAATTGCCCCGTTGTCGTCCGTTGCATCTGGTGGCCAGGCCTACTCGCCTCCAGCATCGTGCAGTGCCACCATCGGTCAGGACAACTGTGCCAACATCTACTTCCAGCCATACCTCGATTTTGTTTTTCCTGAGCAACTCGTCTACGGGCACTCAAGCACATGGACGGATGCATCATCGCCGTTGACGGGCTTAAAAGCATGGCGCGCCAACTCGCCGATCAGTGGCTACGGATCTAGCGATAAGAGCATGGCTGAAAGGCCGTGTTTTGTCATCGTGCTGGTGTGTACGTCCTATTAGTTAGTAATTACACGCTAAAAGGAGTGACAATAGATGTTTGTTACTGTTTCCGTGCCCACGGGTTTTGTCTGACACCTTTAGCGAATGTTTCTTTACTGCTGTCGTTATTACTTTCGGGGGATGTTGAAGAGAACCCGGGGCCTTCGAAACGCTCACCAACGGCACGGGACATTGATTCGATACCTGATGATCCAGCTGACCAAATGAAAATTATGTTCCATTTGCTCAAAGACGTGCGTTCGCATACATTGCAAAGTTCAAAAAGTCAGACAGAATTAGCTACCGACATTAAAGCCATCAAGAATGGGCAGAAAGTCATTGAATCTAAAGTAGGCGGCATACACAAATACTTAATGAACTTGAAGAAAAATGCGACACAATTGACCAGTTTTCTGAACATTTATATAATGTAAAAGAAATAATGGAAAAACGAACTGCCCGTAGTAATTGTCGCGTCTGGGTGAAATGGAAGACAGGTCACGGCGCAATAACCTAATATTTCGCGGTATCACTGATGCCAAAGAGTCTTGGCAACAAACAGAATCCAAATTATTTTCAGCCATAGCAGAAGTGGTGGACTCGTTTTCTGCGGATTTCATAGAACGTGTGCACCGCTTGGGTGCTCATTTGCGGCACATTTCTTTCCTCGCTCAGCCGTAGAGTGGCATGGCCTACCACACGACGTCACTGCAACCACCTACTTTTTCTGATTATATAACCACCATATTTAACCAATAACTTATGTTTGTATGTATGTACCCACCCCTTATGTAATACCCCCACATATTGGCGGTCTTTAAGGTAATAAAGTGAAGTGTTTTTCCAGGCAACAGACACCAACCTATTATTGCCAATTTAAACAGTTTCAAAGCGAGAGAACAGATTTTCTCACAGCGCGGTCAGCTTAAGTCAAGAAATATCACTATCAGCGAAGACTTGTCACCCGGTACCCGTAGTGCTCGAAAGATGCTTTTGGAATTTGGAAATAACCGGCCTGGAAAACCAAGTTTCAAGCTTCGTCACAACAAACTGTTCTTAAACGACAAATGCTTTGACGCATCTGTCGATCACGTCTGCGATGTAATCCGTGGTAGCAGCAATGGCGGTGGCCACGACGCTAAGCCACGTGCCTCAACTCAGGGATGCGCGAGGGGTGATGGACATTTAACGTTAAATCGTGTGTCAGTTTTGTACACCAATGTTAGACGTGTAGTTAACAAGCATGCCTCGCTGTCTTCTGCTATTGATACCTGCTCGGCTCATATAATTGCTCTAACAGAAACACGGCTTTCGGCGCA
Source organism: Dermacentor silvarum (assembly GCF_013339745.2). Taxonomy (NCBI): domain Eukaryota; kingdom Metazoa; phylum Arthropoda; class Arachnida; order Ixodida; family Ixodidae; genus Dermacentor; species Dermacentor silvarum. Next base: position 172,963,662 of record NC_051161.1, on the reverse strand, counting down.
TGTTCATGGTTCCGAGATTTTTCATGACGCGCATCTTTATTCCATTTATCGATGTGACTTCACAGCCAGACGCAGCGGTGGCGTCTTACTTGCAATCAGTAAACAAATTCTGTCTTCAAGTATTCTATTCACAGTGACCTAGAAATTACTTTTGCATCACTAACACTCGGTCATCTTAAAATAATCCTAGGAGTGTGTTATCGCTCTCCCACTTACCCATCCTCGTTTATTAATGAATTACACGACGCCGTTAATCTCATTCGTATGCGGAGACTTTAATGACTTCGGACTTCGGAGCTGGGAGACTAATTTTCCGAATATTATATGGGCCGGACTCTCAGCCACCGCACCTGTAACCCCCCTCTGTCCAGGCTCTGGAATTTTTGGACATCTGTTATTTATTCTCACTAACCCAGCTTATAACAGATGCAACCAGAGTATCCCCAAACGGTGCAAACACCCTTGATTTATTATTCACAACTAATCCATAATTTGTATGTGACACTTCTTCATTTACCAGGAATCAGAAATCACGTTCTTATTAATTGACACTTAAACATACCACATCCTAAAACGAGAAAGTAAGCAAAATTATTCTAGACTACAACAGAGCTAATTTTCAGGCCAATAATAGCGATCTAGCCACGGTTCTCGACTACTTCTTAGAAAGTTTCGATAATCGGTCTGTTGAAGCTAACAGGGATGTTTTTAAAAACAAAGTGTACCAACTTACTGATAAATACATCCCGAAGCGGAGCATCGCCACTAAATCACGTGCCCCTTGGTATAATCCTAACCTTAAGCGTTTATTGAACAGGAAGAAACGTTTTTATCGCTTAGCTACACACAAACATTAACTACAGGTGGGCAGCCTATCAGTTAGCCTCTGAGGCTTATGTACAAGCGCTCAAATCCGCTAAGATTACTTTCATCACAACAACTTCGCCATCTCTGCTGAAAGACAATGTTGGAAAATTTTGGCGTCTCATAAATACAGCACACGACTCATTCATATCGCTTGAAAACCTTAACGGTGATAGCATACCTAACAACCTCTGTGCTACGTACAACATTAAATGACGCGTTTGTTCAAAACTTTTGCCCTGTTTCAAACGTGCAGCCACCAGATCTGTATCATGTTGATTTTTCATTTATGTATCCCGTTTTTGTTGATGTATCAGGTGTTGCTAAACTAATTGATTCACTAATAAATGGGGCATCTTCTGGTCATGAGTCTATATGTACTAAATTTTTGAAAAGTACTTCAGCCTATACTTCTATTATACCAAACAAGATTTTCCAGCAATCTCTTGACACATCTAGCCTTCCTACAGATTGGAAGATTGGGAAGGTGGTTCCGCTCCACAAGTACTTTGAACTTTACAATACTTAACTATTGCCACACTGTCTGGGGCACAAGTACGAAGCATAATTTATCCAAGATTATTGTTACTCAGAAACGTTAAAGGGAAACTGAGACATCCACCCAAATGTAGCAATTTGCTACAATGGAAACCCAACCAGATGGTAGAGCGGCTGCCCCGGAAAGGCGGTGGTCCCGGGTTCGAGTCCCGGACCAGGACGAATTTTTCTTCAACTGCGAGGCTTTCTTTCGAGGAACCCGGTTGGGTTTCCATTGTAGCAAATTGCTACATTTGGGTGGATGTGTCAGTTTCCCTTTAATTACTTATCTCCACCTAGCGGATTTCCGCTGAACTATTACGTCATGCACTTGTCTTTGCTTCGAGTTGTCGACAAATTCGACTTCGCCCTGCCATCTGCTAGCCGCCTGGTTAGCTCAGATGGTAGAGCGGCTGCCCCGGAAAGGCGGTGGTCCCGGGTTCGAGTCCCGGACCAGGACGAATTTTTCTTCAACTGCGAGGCTTTCTTTTGAGGAACCCGGTTGGGTTGCCATTGTAGCAAATTGCTACATTTGGGTGGATGTCTCAGTTTCCCTTTAATTACTTATCTCCACCCAGCGGATTTCCGCTGAACTATTACGTCATACTCAGAAACGTGCGCTGAGGTCAGTTGCTAACATACCATGGTATGCCCACACCACGGAGTAAGATAAGATAAACAGGAGCGCCGACTCCGCCACCGCGCAACACATTCGCTAGGGACAAACCGTGCAACGCAAATTATACATCGCGTAGCGCCATCTGTCGAGGCACGTGGAAAACACTCAACAGGTTGCCTCCATGTGCGCATGCGCTCAGTGGCGGAGACCGGCGGCGACGGCGGCGCAGAACGGGCAGCGTGGCACCCGCAGAGCGTGTCGTCTGCTACAAACGTGGACCCTCGGCCGTCTCAATTTGACAGCAAACACACACAAAAAATATATGCGCACAAATAATAAAAGCGCACATAAACACGCGGTAGCGCTTTTATGCACGCATACGAAACATTTTTACATGTCTTTAGAGGAAACAGACAATAAATGATCCCGTACAAAAAAACACAACAGAAGTACTTGTTTTTCACCCCTCTACGTCTGCGCGGAAGCGAAGATGCGAAACCTTCGTCTTCTTCGCTTTGTTTACCATGTCTGCAGTATGTTTATTCATGCCTGACGGAACAAGGTATCTTGATACTTGTGCGTGAAGAGACTGAGCAACAGGACAGTGCTTTGTTCCCGGCTGTAAATCTGGTTATGGCAAAGGACGCGAGAAGTTTTCGCTCTTCGCTTCGCCATCTGAGCTTCAACTACTGCACCAATGGCGTCAAAAGATTCCTGAAAGTAAGCGAGCGCTTAAATCAATGGACAAAATATGTGCGCTACACTTCGAGAAGCAGCTTATTTTTGATAGTTATTTCAGCAAAGACAACGGCGATATCCTACTAGATCTAAAGAAAGCGCCTCGACTTCGAAGCGGAGCAGTTCCTTCAATTTGTTTAGGGAAGCCTGGCGTAGCTCAATGATGCTGAATGCCAGGAGGACCCAGAAGACGCCAATGCGGAAGGACGGGAGAAGCTCAATTTAAATTTCTCTACAACTACACACAGTGCAGGTGCCTTTTCTTGTCCAGAGACATGCCGTAATGTAGAGAGAGAGAAATGGAAAGAAAGACCAGGAGGTTAGTCAGTGTAAATACCGGCTGGCTACCCTGTAAATTCTCAGCCTTGCCTTCGAGATGATTCCCCAAGTTATGCAGACACATAATCAGAGATTCTCTTGCGAAATAATAAGCAGGAAACACTGGCAAGAATTCCCAATTATGTTTAGTGAGAATGTGGCGATTCTGCTCGCAAGAGAACCGGGCTACACGAAAAGCACCGCGAGAAACAAAGAAGCAAGCGAAGCATCTTAGCACTTGATGCGTGCTCAGATAAAAAAGAGTGATAAACGTCAGCTTTTCCATAAAAACTTCTTTTCGCTGTCGTCTGTCATTGCTTGAGACCACCCGAAATGCCGTTATATCGCCTTACCATTTGCTATAGTTTTTCTTTCCATCTTTGTTTATTTTCTGTTCCTGTGCTTTGTAAAGTTCTATGTAGGCCACCTGAGAAATGTCCTGCATTTGGCCTGTATAAAATAAATTAAATAAAATGATACATGACTTGTTTCTCCTGCTATCATCCCTCCGTGAACCGCAAGAGCTATGCGTGCTACAGGCGTCAGCGCGTGCGCGGAGCAGCTGACAAGCAGGTGCCGCGAGGGAGTCCCCGCGCCTTTGCTCCTTCGGTTTGTTGGGCCCGCCTCTCCGCTGCAGAGTTTTTCATTATTCGTAGCGCCGTCTGGCGAACACGCCGTGAAGCAGGAGCCGGCGTTTCAGAATGTGTCCCTTCCAGATGAGCAGAGTCGGCGCTCCTGTCTTATCTTACTCCGTGGCCCACACAGAAAACTATTATTCCGAGTTTAACATCATTCAAGTGACAAATCTTTATGCCTTCAGGTTAATTCTTACGTACAAGAATGCTATTAGAACAAACAACGCAGATATGTTGACACTATTCAACCTTCAAAGTCATGTGCCTATGTACAATGTACGCCGTTGCATCGCTTGGTCTACACCGTTTTGTCGGACTGTGTACCGATTTCAATCAAGCGCCTATAAACTTCCTTGTTACCTTAACACACTTGAACGGAATAACATCTCGCTAGAAGAAATATCGAAAAATAAGCTAGTGTTTTGCCACTCCTGCAATAATGAATGGTGTTTCAGTCTATTTTTTGTATGTTGCGTTATTGTTTGTTAAATCATACAATGTTAACAAATGCAGTAAGGCTGTTCTCAATTTTGTACGTATATTTTCTTACTGATCCCTACTGTAAGTATTTTGCCCTTGTACGTTCGCACATTCAGAATGTATTCAGCATTTCTCTGTGTTTGTCATGACTCAGCTGTTTTCTCGCCATACTGTCACGTGGGGCGTAATGGGGTTTTCTCAAACCGCTGCATGCGGCTTTTACCCTTATGTTCGCTCTCATTCTGTATTCTGTGGAAATAGAGAAATAAAGATTATTATATATTATAAGACCGGCAGTAAAACTTCACCCCTTAATTACCGCCCCATTTCACTTACTAGCACATGCTGCAAACTACTTGAGCATGTAATATTTAAGTCATTAGTTAGTTTTCTCGAAGATGTTGCATTTTTCACGTCTTCACAACATGGCTTTCGTAAAACATACTCATGTGAAACGCAGCTCTTGTCTTTCACTCATAAATTGCACCATATTCTTGATGAATCATCCTGCCCTGACTGCATATCCTTGGACTTTTCGAAGGCATTCGACAAAGTATGTCATCAGTCTCATCAGTGCTACTTCACAAACTAAGTTTTGTTCACCTCGATCCTAACCTTTTTAAGTGGATTGAATCCTTTCTTCTTAACCGATTACAATTTGTTAGTGCTAATGGTCATAACTCATTCTTTACTGACGTACACCCGTGAGCAAAAGTATACTGATCACAGGGTCGCCGAAGAAACTGAATTTCTTCGTAATTAACAAACATAAACTGTAATTGACGAGTGCACTGCAAAGTTCGCAATGCCAAGTTTGGACTGCAGTCGTAAAATTCAAGTTGCGTTTCCAGGCAAAGGAAAAAAAAGTCGTAGTTTCGCGCGAAAGGCGAAGTATCAGTTGCGATAGCAAAATAGTAGAGAGTTATTCAGAGTAGGGATAGTAGTTTTATCGGCAGCATAAACTTGGACACATTCACTTAATAACTTAACAAGCGTGGAGTCATCACGCACAAGCACACATGAATAGATCACACTCGATGACCGCAGACAACCACTCTTGGAACGCTGGCAGCAAGCGCAGCCGCCGCAGCGAGCGAAGGTTCGTGCGGTCTATCGCTTGAACGGAAACTGCGCGGCCGCATGCACAGCGCATACAAAAGTCAGAGCCGTGTGGAGATCGCTTGCAAGATACGGCGCGCGCGACAACACCGGCAGCCCGTAGCGGCGCAAACATATAATAAAAAACCAAGCGCAAAGCGCAAAGTACATGAACGTATTTGTTGGCAGAGTAGAAGCCCCCCCCCCCCCTCTCCTTCCCGCGCTGCCTTCCCGCTTTGCTCCTTTCGCGTGGGAGATTGTGTCCCCTTACGCCCGGTTGCAAGATACGCATTAACGCCACAGCAAAGGGTCGCCTCCCCTCCCATACCACCACAGCGTTTCGCGCCACGGAAGTCGCGTTTGCTTTCCGCTGTGCGTTCGCTCTCCGTGATAGCGGGTGTCCCACGCGCGCTTTCACTCGCACATACGGCGCGCGGCGACGATTTTATCGCCCTTGGACTTTATACGGAACCTCACGGCGACAGCGACGCCGATGGCACAACTCTGCTTGAAGTGTCCATATAATTGCTATCGCAATAAAAATTGGTTTTATCGCGCAACCCTGGGTCCCTATACTTTTGCTCATAGGTGTACATTCTGGCGTTCCTCAGGGGTCCATTCTTGGACCCCTTCTGTTCTAAATTTACATAATTGATCTGCCTTCCGTTGTTTCCTCTGACATCTTTCTTTTTGCTGACGATTGTGTAACCTTTCGTGAAATTGATACTGATAGGGATATTAACACTTTTCAATCTGACATCGTGGTTCTATCCAATTGGTGTAAAATATGGCGAATGGAACGAAATGTAAAAAAATGCAAGGTTATGCGTGTCGCCCGAAACACTAACACTCCTCCTATTTATCTTATGAACAGTGTCCCATTAGAATTACTAAGATCTTACAAATACCTAGGTGTTCATATATCATGTAATTTAAATTGGACAGTGCACACAGAATACATTATTAACACCGCTAACCCTATGCTAGGATACTTATGTCGCAACTTTTCCACCGTTCCTTCTTCAGTTAAACTAATACTTTACAAAACCTTAATACGAACAAAGCTTGAATGCGCTGCTTCTGTATGGGATCCTATGCATGTAAAATTAATCACTGCCCTGGAACTTGTTCAGAATAACTCGACTCATTTCATTCTCTCCAACTACAATCACACTGCTAGCATAACAGGCATGAAAGTCAGCCTTTCCCTTCCGTCTTTAGCAGCACGTCGAAAAGTTATCCGCTTGAATTTATTTCATAACATATACTACCATACCTTTCTTCACGGCATATTTATTCTATCACCGCAATATATGTCCCATTGCATTGATCATCGATAGAAGGTAGGTATTCCATTTTGTAAAACGAAAACGTTTTCTGAGTCCTTCCTTCTGCGCACAGCAATCGAGTGGAACCACCTTCCTGCAGACACTGTATCAATCATTGATAACCAACGTTTTCGCGAAGCACTTACCACCGTTACTTAAGTACATGCCTGTTTGAAATTATTATTACTCACTGTATCTTGCTGCTGTATTTGTTTGTATTTTTTCCCACTCCCCTCTGTAACGTCTTTGGCCTTGAGGGTAAATAATTACGTAGGCGGCTAGATAGATAGATAGATAGATAGATAGATAGATAGATAGATAGATAGATAGATAGATAGATAGATAGATAGATAGATACTGTCAAAGTGGCAAAGGTTCGCCAAGAAATGTTTCGCATTTAAAAAAAGTCTGCCCTTCCACCCTGTGAAAAGGGGAGTCCAGAGAAGCTGGCGCTGTGGTGGGATTTGCTATGTTGGAGTTTAGCTATATTGGGGATTTGCTATGTTGAATTTTGCTACAAAATGGTAAACCGATCCCTTCGCTACGTACTCAAAAAAGAGGCTTCGGTGCCGGCTCCGAGTAGCACAGCGGGGTATCTTAACACTTGGACGATGGCTATAAAATGCTCGGCTCTGAAAGAACTGCCTCGGCGTCCACGGGCGACGGCGTTCCTCACGCTTTTGTACGACGTTCCCAGACAAGAGTCCTTGACCAACAGGGGTGTTCTGTAAGAATCCACTTAGTGGACTGTCCACTTCGGCTGTCGCGATTTGCTCCAGCAACACGAGCGAGAAGGAGCTAGCCAGTCTCCTTCTCGCTCGTGTAGTTGGAGCCAATCCCGACAGCCGAAATGGACAGTCCATGGTCTAGGTGGCCTCTTACAAAATACCCCCCCCTCCCCCAAAGCTCCGTATATACAACCAACGCTAACGCGAAATCCTCTCACACCCCCCTCCTCCGTTGACCTACTTTTCTCGTAGAAAGACGGGAGCTCGGAGAGAGCCGGCGGCAGAGGCGGCCGAGGCCGGCAGGGCTGCGCGCATGCGCCGCAGTCGGAGAGTGGGCACACACACGCACAGTTATGCGTGGCAGCCACCTATCTCTCCCGCGCCATCGGGCCGCCGCGCCGCATCCTCCTCGCCTTTCTTCTCTTTATCGGCGGCCCTATCAATAGACGCACGCGGAGCAGCCGGAGGGGCGAGGGAAAGAGGGCGCGTCAGTAGCCGAGGCGGAGGGATGCAAAGAAGCAGCACCGCCGGCATAGCCTCGCTAACTTTCCAGCAGGGCTCAACTCCAGTCGGGCCCAGCTTCCAGCAGGCTTGCCGCGCTGGCGTCGCAGCCGGGCCCAACTCTACTAATGGGGGAACGCGACATAAAAGAACATCAACTGGCGCAAGAGACAGCGGGGCTCAGCCGACCGGGAAGGAGGAGGGGCCGTGCGCTCAAAAAGACGCCGACGCTCAAGCCAATGTTGATTTTTTTTCTACACGCGGACACGATCTTCCGGGACCTAGCCCTTAACAGCTTCGCTGTAAAAATAGAATTCCGAACTTTACAAATCCATCACTATGCACCAAAAACAGATATCGTGGTTCTGTAATTTGCATAAGTTAAAGTATTTCAAGCTGACAGCTTTTGTATATGAGTTTACAGATAACGTGTACTTGTTGCTGTGTTTACGAGGGTTTTGTAAAATGCCTACTCCTAAATTGGTGGTATGATTCATGGCGGTATATAATACATCATCCATGTGCACTTTATATATGCATTGTATAAGTGCAGTGTATAGAATTGTGAAAAATTTTTATTGCTCAGGTTTGTAAACTTAGCACGGGAGTATCTTGAAATGTTAATTTTAAGCATTTCTCTAAGAAAATGTGGTGGAAGAAACTGAAAATTCAATTGCTTAAGTTACTGGCTTTTAACGTTTTCGATTAATCGCAACGAACCTTCGGCTTAGGCGAAAAATAACATTTCTTCGTTCCCATACGTTAGCATCCGAGCTAAAGCTTCCTTTTAAGGGCACAGGGTAGGCCCTATACCTCCCATGTATTTTGAGCCTTATTTGAGACCCATTTTCTCAGCAACTACTGCGTGTAGCGCATTCGGGTTTGTTTCCTTTCATTCGCAATCATGTCGTCTTGCAGTGGAATTAGAACTAAGATTATTTGTCAAAGATCAACAGTTTCGCAATTTTTTTTTACTAACACAGCCCGTGTTTTTTTTTCAAAGAAAACAATTCAGAGAAAATTAACTGTTAAGTGCTTGTATACCATTCTAGTTGAGTAGCTGTGCATGGATGTCTACTTTATGCTTGCTAAAAATCAACTTGCTGTCATTTCAAGTTTTTTATAAAAATGTGGCAAATGTAACAACAAATTTTTTTCGAGATATTGAGGGTCAAAGACAAAAAATCATGTTCACTTCTTTTTCTTTCAAAACCAAGATGCACTGAACCATTTTCCTAATAGCCACCAGCCATATACTCATTGCCGGAGTCACTTCTTTGCTCGTTTTCTTGTTTCCCTGGCTTGTTTTGTAATGTCTTCGGCCTAGCTCTCTCTTGGCAAAATACAGTCGACGACGGTCCACTTCACCCAATCACAGTGTTACGCCCTGGTGATATGCCAAATGCCTTCAGGACGTTAACTCTTGCCATGCGCCTTTCATTGAAGGTGAGCACAGCATCAAAGGTGGTAGTTTTGAGCATCTCCATTCCAAGGAACACATTTTTCGGTGCGCGCTCCCACACGACATGGTTAAATGACTCATTTGCATTTTGTGTCTTGCGTGTAAGCACTTTTTCAGCAGGTCTGGGTGAGCTAACTGTTGGAATATTGGCTTAATGGCATGAAAGACTGGTGCAAGCAAGTATTCTTTGTGCACAAATAGCGCCTGTGTCAATTGAGCCTTGTATTCACACCAAGTGTCGGCATCTTTTGGGCAGAGCCCGTGACTTGGGTCGATATCCGTAGCCAACATGTGAAAATATGTTGCCCAAACAACTTTCCGCATGTTTTCCAAGTCTCCAGTGTTTCTTCTTATGGCTAAGTCATAATAGGGTTGTATTTTGTCAATGCAAGTGTCAGTGAACCGTCCCCGTCCTTATAGACGTTTGCCATCAGAGAGCTTTGTGCCCTTGCTTTCTTTCTTCAACTTTCTTAGCCTGGCACCCTTTCTCGTTTGTACGTGCCCAATGCACTCTTCTGTTGTGATTTCCACAAAATTTACGTTTGGAAGAAACATGAGCGATTGCTAGGTTGTGCTAGGTGAAAAAAGGGCGCGTAGCCGCTCGTCACTAGGTTTCTAAAACCTGGTCTTTTTGGCTCAAGCAAAACGCGGAAAAACATGTGGGGCACTGGATATTGTTGATAAAGGCCTGAGCATTCCAAACAAGTGAAAAACCAAAAATCGATTTTTTTTAATTTTGCCCTCGCTAGCTGTGTCCTTAAGATCGAGAGCCAAGATATGAAAGGCGATTGAATGGCTCACATAGCTCAGCAGCCTTCATTCGACGATAGGACAGACACGACGTTTCAAAACGGCATCAAACTGCCGTCATTGCGGTGAGGTATCTACTTCATTACAACTTCGAATCAAGTCAAAGTAGTGATTCGGGCGAGTTGGTTACGCATTACGAAATGCTTCAATTAGTGAAAGAAGACGCGGACAATGAAAGGGGGTCACAAAGCGCTCGAACCAAAACCATGTTTAGAGCGCCAGCCGCAGTGCATTCCAGACAGTGCAGCCAAGTTGATGCTGCTCTAAATATTAAAGTACCCCGTGAAGCGCGACGTTTCGAATTATCGTTCTAAGTACAATCAGAACTGGTCACTTGTCAGTCCACGAAGCACCTGCGCATAAAGAAGACCCCCCAGGCCTCCTTTGAGAAGGGTTTGATTTTGAGCACCTCAGTGAATACTTTCAGTGTGTCCCGCACAGTTAATGAGGCTTTAACGTTTTGTTGGCTGCAACCGCATGGTTCCAGATGCATATCCAGCCTAAAGAGTTGAGCCGGGCACCTGTGTCAGATTTGCAAAACTAACCTGTCATAGCTGTTCCTGAACCAACACAATATCTAAATCGCTGACCTCAGTGAAACTTGCAGCATTCAAAGGGAATAAATACTTGCCACTGCCTGTCCGTTTAGAGACAAAGACAGCCTGAACTAGTTTCACGTTGGTTACTGCCTCCTGTAAGCGCCGTCAAACAACCGACGTTTGGTAAGCCGTTCACAGAACAAATGGCGCCGGCAGAATCACGACTTCAATGCTAGGTTGCTCAGTCTTCTCTGCAAATGCCGAACGTTTCATTCGACAAGCGCAGGATATGGGTGTTTTACAATGTATTAATGGTCGTAACAAAAGCTTTGTTGGCCAGCACGATAAACGCTGCCTTTAGGAAGTACACTGCTCTGGCATTTTTAATAATTTTTACTCACAAAAGCAACCAAAGAATTTATTTGAAAAAAGCTGTCAGAAGTGTAATGGCATACAAAGCAAGAGGAAACACTGTGGGAGGCACGCTACCCTGACTGTAGCAGCAGACACGAGCCCTTGCGTCACGCGAGCGGCACTGGCAGAGGCCGTGCTTGGGGCTAATGCTATGCGATGACGAAATTCTTGCATGAAAGGCGCGGAACCACAAATGGGCCGCTTTAAGTCAATGTGAGCGCATATGGCGTCTAGCCTCAGTAAAAACGTCAGTCGCAGATGCGAGGTCCGGTGAAAGAACAAGCAAGCGTACGGTGTATAGACGAGGCATCCTAAAGTTTGCCCGCGCGGCACCAGCGCCGCCCACTCCCCTGGCGGAAGGATGGAAGTGTCGAAGGTCGCCGCCGGGCCAGCGCGCGCCCGTGTTCTCTACGGCGCGAGCGACCGCGTGCGTTGTTGTCGTGACGACGAGCGCGACCTCATCAACCAGGAAAGGTGGCACGCAATACTACTGTGTTTTTGATTGCCACAAGAGCCTCGAAAAGTCGAAAGCCGCCCTTCAAGTTCTACAGAATTCCGGAGAGGTGGTACGAGGAGGACGGACGACAAGCGTGGATAACTGCAGTGCGCCGAGTCAAGTAAGTCACGTACTTTCGCATTCGCGTGCAATATCACGGCCGCTCGATAAAAACGCAATAGTAATGTGCCTGTATTTAGTGCATGGCCGTTTGTTTAGACGTGTCACTAGTTGAATCGTACAGTGAAATCCGCCGTGTTAGCTTAGCGGTAAATGCATACGTGTAGCGCCGCTAAGCTCGACGACGCGAGCTCGATTCCCGGACACGGCGGCCGCATTTCGATGGGGGCGAAATGCAAGAATACAATTCTTGCCATGTACTTTGATTTGTGTGCACGTTAAAGAACCCCCGGTGGTCAAATTTATTCCTGAGACCCTCCATGATATTGTGCTTTTGGCACGTAAAACCTACGAATTTAATTGATTGTACTGTTCGTTCACTCGCGATAGGCAAAAACTGGCTCAAAATAATTATATCCTTTTTCCAAACGCTGCAACTTAGATTCCTAGTAGTACAGGCAACAAATAGGGCCGCACGTTACTTGTCTTTTGTGTGGTGGCAGTCCGTATTTAATGCAAGCTGCGGTCATCGCATGCGTCGGTAAGCGGCAGATCGCAAAGCAGCTGCCCGAGACGCGCGCGTTATGTTTGTTGCTTGGCCATGCTTTCTGAGTTCACAATATCCAAGCATGTTTTAAAGTAATTGCCACCTTGCACATTCTTCCTGCTTCACTCTTCCCGCCAAGAATCTTCGTTTCGTGTAGTAGCCGGCCATCGGTGTGAGCTTACTTTTGCTGCGGCGGGGCATTCGCCCGACGAGAAACTAGATTTGCTTTGGTGAGGCATGTATCGCTAATTCTTGCGCTCGTGCTGCTGGTCCCAAGGTATTCGCTGGTTACCGTGACCTGGGCTCATTTCGCGGAGCAGTTTGTACGAGTGATTTCTCATGACCAGTGAAAAGATACCTTTCTCAATAATGCAATGAGTTGCCATGACTCTAGCATTGAATAAGGCATGACATACATTAAATATTTATACAGCATGATATAAGGCATTATGCACATATGTAGTACTTACATCGTTAATTAATTTTATTGGCTTATTGGTGCCTAATGCATGTGTTCTTTCTGTTCCGACAGTGCTAATGCCACTCCCTGGGAGCCAAATTGAGAGCAGCCGTGTGTGCGCGCCCAGCGACCAACGAAACCAACCGCAATCGTCACAGTCTCTGCACATCTCTGCAACTATGCATGACCGCTTTGTGACTGCACCATAGAGAAATAAAAGTGACTAAATGACTGAACTCGGTGTGCACCTCTAACTCGATGTCGTATACAATCTTGTTGGACACCTCCGACACGCACTTGGCTTTCACTGTCACATCACCGCCCACAATTTTTCAACACCACACACGTGTGGAAGCAGACGCTCCCCTTTCTTGAGGTTGCCACCACGAAAAAAACTGTTGGCGTCGGCAACCGTCTTGAAATCGCACTGCAGTCTTTGCATCGCTGTTCAGCAAGCAGGCGATCTGCCGCCGTCGAAAACGGAGCGGCGTAAGCACGAGCAGCGCAGGAAAGCGCGGGCGAAACAATGTAAACAAAGCGGAGACTGCACCGCGTATCGACCGCGCTGCTTGAAATTTCCACATTGGGGGCGCTGTCAGGAGGCGCAGCAGCGCCTTCAGGCGATCGTTTTCTCGTCTATTGACCCTTTTCGCGGCGATCCCGTGGGCGCTGCCATGTTTGATCACGTGGTGACGCGTCCATTGCTTGCCTCAACTGCCTCCGTTACCTCCTTGTTTACAATGGAAGTGTATGATGCCGGTGCGGCTTAGAAAACCTCTGTTTTCGGAGATATCGTAGACGGTGACTAGGTGGACGACACGAAGCTTTGATCACAGCTTCAGATAACATGCAAAAGCGCTTTCGGAGCTGATTAATGTATGTCCAAACGGCGCAAGCAGCGTATATGGTGCTTGTTCTAAAAGCGGGGATAAATATGTATTCCAAGCTATCCAAGCTTTCCGATTATGAATTCAGTCAGGATTAGTGTGTTTTGCCCTTTGTTCTTTATTCGGAAAATATTTTGAAGCAGTGGCTTGTCAGTTTCTGACTCAGTGAAGTTCCTCACTGCGGCCACTATCTGATCATTTTCTGCCTAATCGCTCGCGGGTGTGCTCAGTTCCGATAGATTTGTTCTTGCTGCGCACAAGGCTTGAAACGTAGCTGTTTTGCACATTGTAATACCTTGTAGCAAATATATATTACAGCTGGTAACTCGCTTACTCTTGTGGACCGTCACGAAACATTCACCTTCGACCATTCGTGCGCCATAGGTGTAGTCCGTCATTTATTGTGCGTATACAATGCGCATATATTCAAGTGTGCGCCCATTCACTTATGATACGTCGGCGATAGAGTGGGCGTAAGTTTCCCTGCCATTTGGGACAGACGTGTATAGATAACGTGCGTGAAACTTACTATGACCGGAAACGGCGCTACTCCCTTTGTCATTGTTTAACGAGTGGTACTCACTCTTGCCGACGTTCCGGGGATGAAGCCCTTTTTTTGAAGGTTAGCAATACAAGGCTGGCGGATGAGCAAATTTCTGTATCCTCGAGGAAAGCCGTACATCACGAAGTGCCGGTAACACGTTCGAACAGTTGCAGCAGCGGTCCGCGAACTTGGCCGCACAGATTCATTCTATTCCTTAACATGCCAGTCACTATTTTTGCAGCCAACTACTGCACACGTCTTCAATCCACATGATTCAATCTAGCATGATTGGAGCCAGTGGCGCACCGACGGGGGGGGATTCGGGGGTTGGAACCCCCCCCCCCCCCTGAGGCCGACTTAACCCCCCCTTTTGTTTAACCCCTTTTCTTTCCTTACGCATTTGAGTACTGCAACTAAGATGTAAGACGCGCAATCGTCTGCACACTCGCAAAAAGGCATTTTATTGACAATTTCCCGTGAAGAAATCGAAATTAGTGCTGTTTAGATGGTATTGGCAAACTGTCAACCCCCCCCCCTGGCAGAGATCCTGGGTGCGCTACTGATTGGAGCACAGTGTGTTAGCGAAAACTCAGTTGTATTTCCGACAGCTGATCGCACAGAACCAAGGCGCTAATGGTTCCGTATTCGTGCGCAGTCGCTGAGGTATGGCGCGCCGCCGTGAGCGCCATCTCGTTTCTCTAAAACAAACTGCTCCGCGAAAAGGGTCAATATGCAGCAATGGAGTCTGGGATGTGAGGTCATCACGAAGCCTCAAAGCGGCGCGGCGATACTGCAGCCGCAGGTGCAGTGATTGCGGGCCAAGTGCTGAGCAGTGCTAAAATGCCGTTGTACACAGTGGTTGGGCAGTGCTTGAGATTGACTACAACTACTAATGGAATGGTAGAGCACAGATTCAAACTGCCACCCACGGTCTATCGTTACGTAACAAGTGCGACTACCACAAGTGCCCAACTTGCCCTAGCATGACGCAGTAACGATGCTGTCTGGAAGGGGAATAAATTCGTAGGACGTCAAAGTTACGAATAGTTTAATAATATCAGCGCTATATCGAGACAGTTTCGATCGCCTGTCTGCTGAAATTTATTTCGTTGTTGCGCCGTATTCTGCGGATATTTACCGGGAGTGTGCACTTGGTGCGAGCGCCTTGGGGCGCGATCTTGTACGCGTTCCAAAATGGAACGGAGGCGGTCCGTTCCATCGAGCCGCACACGATTGGTCAATTTGATCGTCACGGTTCAAATTGACCAATCGTGTGCGGCTCCATGGAAAGGACCACCTGCGTTCCATTTTGGAACGCGTACAAGATCGCGCCCTTGCTTGTATAAAAAAAAGTCGCAGTTTCGCCCAATAGGCGAAGCATCCATTGCGATAGCAAATTTACTAGTAGAGAGCTATACGGAGTAAGGATTGTAGTTTTATCGGCTGCATAAACTTGGACACATTCGCTTACTAACTGAATTAACAAGCACGGTGTCAGCGTGCACAAGCAAACATGAAAAGATCGCACTCGATGACCGCACACAACCGCTGTCAAAACACTCGCGTGAGCAAGCGCGGTCGCAGCAGAGAGCGAAGGTTCGTGCGGTATATCGCTTCAACGGAAACTGAGCGGCAAAAGCACAGCGCATACAAAGGGCCGTGTGGAGATGCGGTGCGCGCGACAGCCCGCAGCCGCGTAAACACGGTGGAAGAATATTTAGGTGTTGACACTGCGCGCGAGCGAGCGTCCAGATTATGTTCGGCCGCGCGCGGGCGCACCGAGTAGCTCTGCTGCGAGCAGATAGAGGGCGCCGCGGCCAGCGGTCCCAGCTTAGCGGCGCCGGCGGCTTGGGATTGCTCCGCCTCCGCTAAATTTTTATTCGTATTGGAGTGAGTAAATCTCAAAGCGCGAAAAAAAATCGTTATTTCACATTAAAGTGATAAGTGTACCAGGCTTCGCTAACATAAAGGTTCCTTGTGCAGGGCGTGGATGACGTGAACACGGATCAATCGGGCAGCACTCAAAGCCCACTGAAGTTACCCTCGCGCGCACAGTTTGTTTCGTCCGGTCTAGCCGTTCATCCAAGCATAAAAAAATGAAAGTGTTAGCCCACGTCCTACCCCTCGCTCAGAAGAAAATAGTGACTGCACCAGAAAATGTATTTCATGCTTATCGCTGCTTCCATTCACACTCAGAAAACCGTTCAATCATCGTTGCGCGAACTCAATGTGGCCGCGATATAAATTAAGAAATGAAACGGCGCAAGCTTGCGATATGCAACGCACTAGAGCAAAGTGGCTGTTCGTGGCTAGAATTTAAGATGAGAATACCCATCCAGCTATGTAAAAAATCTTTCAAATGGGAATTTATTAGGCGGGACGAAGGCAGGGACCGTATTCTGAAACGTTCGCCTAGGCGAAATTTCGCCTAGGCGAAATCAGCATGCGCGCTGATTGGCTGGTTGAGCAAATTGAATGACGTCGGGCTCAACCACCCAATCAGCTCATCCAATTTTGCTAAAACAGCCAATCGGCGCACGCCTGAAAGCGAAAAAAGAAATTTCGCCTAGGCGAACGTTTCAGAATACGGCCCCAGGCGTCTATCTTGAATTAGAGCATCACTACCACAGTTTACTGATGAAAACCTGAGCAAATGCCTTTTTTATTCCAATTCCACTTAACATAGACCGTGTATATTATTCATTGAACTTTCGTCCATTGAGGACTGAGTGGCTTTGCAAGATCTAAAAGAAGAAGCGACTTTCTTTTTTATTAAATTACATATGAGAATGTGCCAATGTAAGCGTGTTTGACAATGCATGTTACAGCCTGTTCACAAATACACTTACACCCACCACATAATAATTCCACAGACCTTTTTTTTTGTTTTGCATAGACACAATATGAAAAAACTTGTGCATGAAGCAGCTCAATAATTTTAATAGGTGATAACCATCCCAGAAGCTTGCGGTCTCATACACTCCCACAATTTAAAATGTTGTATAAAAACATGCAAGCGTGCAATATACACCGCACGCGCATTGTAAAAGAAAATTCAGTAGCCAGGATGGAACAAATTTGAAGATCAGGCACACATCTGCACAGAAAACAGCAGTATTTTACAGGGTGCACAAATATTTCAAAATATGCAAATGTCACGTAGCTGGACAGAACCATAGTAATGTTGTTGCCGTCCTTTGGAGATACTCAGTTATTTCTTACATTCCGCCTAATTAGATTAGTCTTATAGATTGATCAACTTCTTAATTATTATAATTAGAATAAAACTGTCAATTAGAAAATTGTAGAGCAACATGAAAGACTCCCGATACAGCTTTCTATTGCTCAATACGCGCTACGTAGAAGTGTTTTTCCGAGCATGAAAGAAGCTCACGAATACACGCAAAGTGCCTCGAGCGGCCAGTCGCGCGGCAATATTGCTGTATTCGCGGGAAACTTCATTCACGCTCGGAAAACACTATTATGAATCACGTATTGAGCAACAGAAAGGTATATTGGGAGTTTTCCATGCTGCTGTACAATTCTCTCGTTCACACTTTTTATCCAATTATAGCATTAAAAAAGTTGATCAATCAATTATGAAAATAATTATGTAATTAAGCGGAATAAAAAATAATCTGAGTATCTCCAAGCGACGGCAAACAACATTACCTTGGTTCTGTCCAGCTACGTGACATTTACATATTTTCAAATCTTGGTGCATGATAGTAAACCACCCAGTATATATCTTGTACATGCAGCAAAATTTGCACAAACTACTGCGGCACACAGGAGGTTCTCTCTTCCGCAGCGGCTTTCGAGGTTTATTTTACCGTGTGAGGTTCTTTGGACAGTTTGGAAATAAGGCGGGAATCCTTTTATCGAGCGCTCCGCGTAATATGCCATCGATATCGTATCCTCTGAAAAATGGCTGGTGCAGTCATGGTCGGTAGGCATTAGAGTTCGGTCTGCCCTCAGATTTGCACGGCGCCAGTGCTCTAGACGACCGCTGTCGGACGGCGCTTTGAATAAAGGCACACGCTCCGCCAAGTCAGGTATCCAGAATTGCAGTTCGGAACGAAGCACCTTCTAGCCATTTCAAACGCCCCTCAGAAGGCCGCTGCCACCTTCGTCGAGGGCCCGTGGCGACAATGCCCAAGCACATGCTCATGAAACGAACGCGAACAAAAATCGTGCCTTCAGAACAGCGCAACCGCACATGCAAGCAGGAAGACGAAGCAGCGGCAGCACGCGCCTTGCCGCCGAGGCTGGGACCGCATACCGCAGCGCCCTCTACGACAGCGCCGAACCAGCTGCAACCAAGCCGAACATAATAGAGAGTTTTAGATTAGGGGGACGCAAGCGTTGGGGCCCGCTAGCGCTGGGGGCCGCGCTACTGCGCACGCGCAGACCGGTCTGCGCGTGCGCAGTACCGCGGCCCCAACGCTAGCGGGCCCCAAGCGCTAGCGGGCCCCAACGCTTGCGTCCCCCTAATCTAAAACTCTCTAATCTGGACGCGAGCGAGCGGCGCTTTCGCGCGCGTTGGGGGGAGAGTGTCAGCACATCTCCTTATTCTTACACCGTTGCGCGCAGTGTCAACACCTAAATATTATTCCACCGTGGGTACACCACAGCTACGGACGAGAGATAAAGAGAGAGCGCGTCGGGAACGAGAGAGAAAATTACACCATCTTCCCGTAGGGGAACCCTGAGTAGTATGCAAAGCAGCCATGGGGTCGACTCAAGGTAGTTTTATAAGCTGTATAAACTTGGACATGCAGCAGCACCAGCAACGCGCAGAACTGTTGTCGACGCCGTCACCGTTTTGCCCGCGTTCGCACCGAACGCGCGCAAACTAGAACCGGAACCGGAAGTGGAACCGGAAGTGGAAGCGGAACCGGAACGCCATCTAGTGAACACTTCATAAAACTACAGGTGGCTACATACTACTACTACTACTACTACAGAGGAGGGAACGACCCACACCCTAAGGAGCTTCGCCCCTAAAAGCAAGCCCATAGCCAGTTACTAGTTTATCCCTTTCAGAAGCTCCTCACCAAAGCTTTATGTGCGAGTTTCATTTCCTTATGGGCTTGGAAAGGACGTGTTCCGTCGCCCACAATTGTGCCAAGGCGACTGAGTAACTCAGCGCCTGTCAGCGATTGTACAGCAGTGTGCACGTGGACGCCACTTAAGAACTTGCTCAAAAGTAAAAATTAGCAACAATTTATGCCTTCATGACTTATTTCTGCTCCAAATATTCATGAGATAATGCCTGAGTAGACGCCTGAAATAAATACGAACATCAACGCTGCACATACTGGAGTGGCACTGGTAGGACGTAAATGCGACTTTTCCCGCCAGTTTTCATCATTTACGGTTCGCTATAATCACGAGAAATTGCACCTCTCGTAACTGCTTCCAAATTCAGATATCTGCTACAATAACCAGTAACAAGGAATTCGCCACGTACCGCGCAAAAGGTTCACAGAACCTTTTGCGCGGTACGTGGCGTCATGTTATTCCAATAACAATCGTCATGTTATTCCAAGTTTCTTTTTCCGCTTGACGCAATCCAAAATATGGCGGGCAGCTCGCCGCTTGGCCTCCCGCGCTGCAACTGTCTTGTCGGCCCTCTAACCACTGCGGAACAAGCATGACTCCACCGCGAAAAAAAAAAAAGAGGAAGTTTTCCCGCCAAGAACACACGGCCTTAATAGGGTTTCGAGAAGACGAGGATACAAATAGTATTTTTGAAAACGTTTTCTAAGCGATTTGAAGGATACGATAAAGTATGACTTGTCTGAGGTGTCTTTATATTGCCGCCAGCATACTGAGAACGAAAAGACGCCCGCCGCATCATAGCTGTGTCTCAAAAGAACCGCCACAACATAAGCGTCAGGCAGGGCACCGCAAGGCAACGCTGCGCCGCACGTACCCACACCACGTGCTGACCGACCGGTGGCTCGTGCTCGAGGTTCGGATGAATGGCACGCGACAGGAGGTGAAAAAAGAAGAGAACAACGTTCGAAGGAGTGAAGAACAAGGGACTCTTTTGTTTTGAGTCTACAACCTTTAGTTGACGGGCACAAGTTCGCCCAGAATAAATTAGTTTTTGTAGAAACGGCTGTCGTAACTGTTGGTTACATATCTGGTGGAGGTGCTGGGTATGATTCCAAGCCCCACACGCGCCAGGGAAGGTAACCCGGATCCCCGAAGTTTGGAGCCAGCGGAATTAACGCCTGTCCACCAACGGACAAGTCGCCGCATACGAGGTGAGGCCCCCGAGTTTGGTCCTCTCGTCGATTCAGCAAGGGCAGCGGCAGCAGTCAGCCTAGGAGCCAGTGCGATGGCTACTCAAAAGAGTCCCTTGTTCTTCACTCCTTCGAACGTTGTTCTCTTCTTTTTTCACCTCCTGTCGCGTGCCATTCATCCGAACCTCGAGCACGAGCCACCGGTCGGTCAGCACGTGGTGTGGGTACGTGCGGCGCAGCGTTGCCTTGCGGTGCCCTGCCTGACGCTTATGTTGTGGCGGTTCTTTTGAGACACAGCTATGATGCGGCGGGCGTCTTTTCGTTCTCAGTATGCTGGCGGCATCGCACTCCCGTTGCAAAGCACCGCATTATAGTCGAAGAACCCGTAAGACCAGTGCACCAACACCCGTACCGAGTGGCTCCAAAAGAAAGGGAAGCGATAAGAAGTCAAGTACAGGAAATGCTCAAGGACGACGTCATACAGCCATCCAATAGCCCGTGGGCATCTCCGGTAGTTCTGGTCAAAAAGAAGGATAACACCCTACGTTTTTGTGTAGACTACAGGAAACTCAACCTCGTCACGAAGCGGGATGTTTATCCACTCCCACGCATCGACGACACCTTGGACAAACTACGCGATGCTCACTTCTTCTCTTCTTTGGATCTTAAAAGCGGGGTACTGGCAAATAGAAGTGGACGAGCGAGATCGCGAAAAAAACGGCATTTGTGACACCGGATGGTTTATATGAGTTTAAGGTGCTTCCATTTGGTCTGTGTTCTGCGCCCGCCACTTTCCAGCGGATGATGGACACTGTTCTTTCCGGACTGAAATGGCAGTCCTGCCTCGTTTACCTTGATGATGTGGTGGTCTTCTCCACTACATTCGAGCAGCACGTGCAGCGGCTGAGGGCAGTTCTGGATGCCATTCGCACGGCGGGATTGACCATAAAACCCGAAAAATGTCACTTCGGTTTTCGCGAACTCCGCTTTCTCGGACACATTGTCAGTGCTCAAGGCGTCCGCCCTGATCCTGAGAAGATCACGGCAGTAGAAAAGTTTCCGAAGCCAAGAGATAAGAAAGCTATCAGGCGTTTCCTGGGACTGTGTGCCTACTACAGGCGTTTCGTAGAAAACTTTTCTAAAATTGCCGAACCACTCACGCGGCTTACAAAAGAAGATGTCCCTTTCATGTGGCAGAAAGAACAAGAAGACGCCTTCTCTGAGCTACGACGACGTCTGCAGAGTCCTCCCATACTTGCCCATTTTGATGAAGATGCCGAAACAGACATCCACACCGACGCGAGTAACGTTGGTCTCGGCGCCATACTTATTCAGTGGCAGAATGGAGAAGAAAAAGTCATTGCGTACGCAAGCCGTACTCTATCGAAAGCTGAAACAAATTACTCAGCTACAGAAAAGGAATGCCTGGCGGTTATATGGGCCATCAGCAAGTTCCGGCCATACTTGTACGGCAGACCGTTCCGAGCCATCAGCGACCACCATTCATTGTGCTGGCTGGCGAACCTCAAGGACCCTTCTGGAAGACTCGCTAGGTGGAGCTTGCGTTTACAGGAATATGACATCACGGTTGTTTACAAGTCCGGTCTCAAGCACAATGATGCTGATTGCTTATCACGTGCACCGATCGAATCTACTGCTGCTGAATACGAGCAAGATTTCCCGTTTCTTGGGGCTGTGAACACGTCGGAAATGGCTCATCATCAGCGTTCTGACCCGGAATTACTCCTGCTCATCCAGCACCTGGAGGGTCGGCAAGTAAAAGTTCCACGAGTTTTTGTCCGCGGATTGTGTTCGTATGTCCTCAAGAACAACGTCCTCTACAAAAGAAACTTCGAGCCCAGTGGCGAGACGTTTCTACTTCTCGTACCATCATCGCTACGACCTGAGATCTTAGAAGCTTGCCATGATGACCCTTCAGCTGGTCACTTGGGCGTTAGTAGGACTGTGGCAAGAATCCGCCAAAAATATTACTGGCCGAAGTTGATGAATTCAGTGCAGCACTATGTAAAATCGTGCCGAGATTGTCAAAGGCGCAAAACACCGCCACTCAAACCAGCAGGCCTTCTGCAACCAATACAGCCACCAGCAGTACCATTTGAACAGATCGGAGTAGATTTACTTGGGCCATTTCCCGTTTCGTCCTCAGGAAAGCGATGGATTGTGGTAGCGACCGATTACCTCACCCGGTATGCCGAGACTTCTTCTATCACAACAGCAACCGCCATTGAAGTGGCTCAGTTTTTCGTCACACACATCGTATTGCGACACGGCGCGCCTAAGGTTGTCATAACAGACAAGGGAACAGCTTTTATGGCCCGTTTGATGCAGTCTGTTATGAAACTAACGCATACTGATCATAGGAAAACCACAGCATACCATCCGCAAACAAATGGCCTGACTGAACGGCTCAATAGAACGCTCGCTGACATGATCTCGATGTACGTGGACATAGAGCATCGAACATGGGACAGTATTCTACCATACGCTACCTTTGCGTATAATACTGCAGTACAAGAGACGACACAGTTTACGCCATTTGAACTTGTTTACGGCCGGACCGTAACAACGACACTGGACGCGATGTTACCTGTGAATAACAGCAGCGAAGACGACCCTGACGTTAGTCAATACATAGAAAGGGCTGAAGAGGCACGACAGTTGGCGAGGCACCGCATCGTCCAACAGCAGCACGTCGACGCAAACCGATACAACCTAAGGCGAAGAGAGGTGCAGTACTACCCTGGAGACAAAGTGTGGGTATGGACGCCTATACGTACACCCGGTCTTTCGGAAAAGTTACTGCGCCGTTATTTTGGCCCCTATAAAGTACTTCGCCGGCTAAGTCCCTTAAACTACGAGGTAACTCCCGAAGGTCAAGTGCGCTCCACACGACGCAGGACTCGTCCAGAGGTCGTACACGTAGTACGAATGAAGCCTTACTACGAAAGGCATTGAATAACAGAATTTGCAGATGTGCCCAAGAATACCACCGGCCGTCCCTCAGCTTTGTTCTTTTAAAACTGTCGGCCTGTCTAGGCCTTTTCTACGCATCGGGACGATGCTTCTTCGGAGGGGGACTAATGCCGCCAGCATACTGAGAACGAAAAGACGCCCGCCGCATCATAGCTGTGTCTCAAAAGAACCGCCACAACATAAGCGTCAGGCAGGGCACCGCAAGGCAACGCTGCGCCGCACGTACCCACACCACGTGCTGACCGACCGGTGGCTCGTGCTCGAGGTTCGGATGAATGGCACGCGACAGGAGGTGAAAAAAGAAGAGAACAACGTTCGAAGGAGTGAAGAACAAGGGACTCTTTTGTTTTGAGTCTACAACCTTTAGTTGACGGGCACAAGTTCGCCCAGAATAAATTAGTTTTTGTAGAAACGGCTGTCGTAACTGTTGGTTACAATATATATAGGACGTCGAAAAAGTCGTAAATCCGTTTTATCCCATGTATCCCTGAAATCGACGTTTTTAAGTCTGTGTGCTACCTGGGTAGCTACGCCTAAGAGACCTTAAGGCGAAAGCCTCAGTCATGCTTATGACTATGACTTCCACCATCAACCTTTAGCCTTTTCCTTCACTTAGTACCCACGTCCGAACACATTTCAGTGGTTTTTGAGTGTTAATCTTTTGTTGCTGAGTCATTGTCATTTTAGACGGCTGTTTCATGACCTACATGACACGCATGACCTATCATTTGTGTTCGTCATACACTCTTGTCATACTATGCCAATGTTGGTACATACCAAGTTAGCGAAACGACCATGAGAGCTCAAGACGTAGGCGGCTAGACAGACAGACAGACAGACAGACAGACAGACAGACAGACAGACAGACAGACAGACAGACAGACAGACAGACAGACAGACAGACAGACAGACAGACAGACAGACAGACAGACAGACAGACAGACAGACAGACAGACAGACAGACAGACAGACAGACAGACAGACAGACAGACAGACAGACAGACAGACAGACAGACAGACAGACAGACAGACAGACAGACAGACAGACAGACAGACAGACAGACAGACAGACAGACAGACAGACAGACAGACAGACAGACAGACAGACAGACAGACAGACAGACAGACAGACAGACAGACAGACAGACAGACAGACAGACAGACAGACAGACAGACAGACAGACAGACAGACAGACAGACAGACAGACAGACAGACAGACAGACAGACAGACAGACAGACAGACAGACAGACAGACAGACAGACAGACAGACAGACAGACAGACAGACAGACAGACAGACAGACAGACAGACAGACAGACAGACAGACAGACAGACAGACAGACAGACAGATAGTGTGAAAGTGGCAAATGTTCGCCAAGAAATGCTTCGCATTTAAAATAGAAACAACACTCATGTGTTCCGCCGGCCAACTAAGGCTGCTCTGCAAGTGGCCAAGCATTGGACAGGTGGTGCAATCCGACTTTGAGCAAGAACATAGTCGAGAACATTATAAGTGGTTGGTGGGCGGGCAATATACATGCCTTAATGCGTAAAAGGTGACGCTCGACAACACCCCGATAAATTTCGTACTCTCTCCTGTCGAGTCACAGAAGGCCAGGCAGTACATACCAGGGTTTGAAAGAAATGTGGTATTCGGCGTCAAGTACCCGATGAGGCCAATCTTGGTGCCTGCACGCTCCACTGTCAGAGAGGCCCTCGGCTGCAGGTGTCTAAGCTTCGGCTCGTCACTGAAGTCAACGTTGCAGCCTATGATGGGCACCCGGCTTCCAGTTAAGAGGGGTGCCAGCCCATCGGCACCGTTATCGAACTCGTGGTTTCCTAGCGTCTGCGAAAATGGTGAACCAATAAATGGCTTTAATCATACACGGAAAAGGCACATCCATGCATAAAAATTTTATTTTGGCACATACAAGTATAGGACTCGCGGTGCGCACTACCATAGTGCGCTGTCAGCGTCAACTCACTCGTGAGTCGGCAGACTCAGAGGCATCAGCGTGTTTGAGTGTCAAGTGATGCAAGTTAGGTGGGTTCGTAATCAATGTCCATTCCACTCCACATCCTTCTTCCCCATGCTTATCCGTGACCATGCAACTTGAAACCAAGCTGTATTCAAAAGCACAAACGTAATATATTCGTCTAATGCCACCAATCACATTTAACTTTTGAACGTACTTAAATGGTAGAAGTTTGTACAGAAAGATGTCCCAGAGTATTATACTGAAATGGGATATCTATTAACTGCATGAAGCATGAATATGAACAGCATAAAAGCAGTCCAGAATACGCGAATCAAAGAAACTAATACAAAGAAGTGACACAGGAGAACATATGACCTACATTTTATAACGTGTAGAGAGAACACTCAAGATATTGACACGTATACATGTTGATCTTTCACCGGTGACCGCTTTTCACCGGCTAACAAATGATCAACGTTATCGCTAGGCACAGGAAACGCCTGCATGTGTCGGGAGTTTCTCAAACGTTATCGATGATTATTTCCGTTGTCTCTTGTCACCGTCTTGATGTAATCTGATTGTATGACCGATGCGAATTGTCTAGAACTTTCTGGAAGACACGCAGGCACCAGGGAATAATCTGGAACCTTCGATGACTCATGTATAAAAGCCGACGCGTTTCGCCGCTGATTAGATTTTCGACGATCACCGACTGTGTTCGCCGCTATCGTTGTGCTTTGAGTGTAGCTTGCTTTTGTGGGCACAGGTTCACCCAATAAACAGTCAGTTTCGTCATACACAATTTTTCGACTGTTTTCTTCAACGTCACTACTACGTGACATATGGTGGAGGTGCTAGTCCGTACATGCACCGAACGCCCTCGCAAAGCCAGCCCCAAATCAGAGGACGAACACTCGACAATCCTAACATTGCGGGCACGCCACCGCCACGACAGTGGTGACAAAAATGCCCTTCTTGACGCAGGTTTTCGTCCTGTGGCTCGCATCGCCGTTTCAGCTGGGCTTCCACGGCAGCCACCTGTTCTTGGCTTATCACCAAAGCGCACCCGCCCAGACGCTACCCATGGTCCTAAACGATTCCACGCAAGTCGCCGCACACAAGCCGTTTCCGGACACAGTCCGGTTCTTCGTCTGGCAACACGGAACAACTATGTCCGAGGGACGTCCGCATCGACTACATATTGCACCGCCAGACTGGACCGAGTTGGGGCACGCCACCGCAACGACAGTGGTCACAAAAATGCCATTCATGACGCAGGTTTTCGTCCTGTGGCTCGCATCGTCGTTTCAGCTGGGCTTCCACGGCCGCCACCTGTTCTTGGCTTATCACCGAAGCGCACCCGCCCAGACGCTACCCATGGTCCTAAACGATTTCTCGCAAGTCGCCGTACACAAGCCGTTTCCGGACACAGTCCGGTTCTTCGTCTGGCAACACGGAACAACTATGTCCGAGGGACGGCCGCATCGACTACATATTGCACCGCCAGACTGGACCGAGTTGGGGCACGCCACCGCCACGACAGTGGTCACAAAAAAATGTCACAGTTTCGCCCTAATGGCGAAGCAATTAATGCGATAGCAACACAGCAATGTCATACGAAGTAAGGTGAACGGCTTTGGTAGCAATATGAATTGTAGTAAACATGAGCTGATTAAGTAAGCAGGTGTGTTGCGGCGTAAGTAGACCGACATGAAGAGAGATTCGATGACCACGAGGAGGCGCGTGTGAAACGGTGGTGTTGATGAGAAGCGCTTCCCGTGGGCAGCGCGTGCGAAGGGACTAGAGCAATGCACGGGCCCGGGCCGGGCCGTCCGAAGCGTTTGTCGGCGGGCTCGGGCCGGGCCCGGGCTTAAAGCCGCGTTAAAGCCCGGGCCCGGGCCGGGCTCGGGCTTGAGGCCGCGGGCCCGGGCCGGGCTCGGGCTTGAAGCCACGGGCCTGGGCCAGACTCGGGCCCGCTCATTGAAGGGCCTAATTAGGCCTTCGAACACACGCGACCGTTATGCATTGCATGTTTCAATGCATTCTGTGCCAAGCTGAAGTGACACGTGCAAGATGACTGTCATCACCATCATCAGCCTATATTTATGTCCACTGCAGGACGAAGGCCTCTCCCTGCGATCTCCAATTAACCCTGCCTTGCGCTAGCTGATTCCAATTTGCGCCTGCGAATTTCCTAACTTCATCACCCTACCTAGATTTCTGCCGTACTGGACTGCGCTTCCCTTCTCATGGTATCCATTCTGTAGCTCTAATGGTCCATCGGTTATCCATCCTACGCATTACATGGCCTGCCCGGCTCCATTTTTCCGCTTAATGTCAACTAGAATATCGGTTATCCCCGTTTGTTCTCAGATCCACACCGCTCTCTTGACTGTATATCTTATCAGATGACTATATCTTATCAAAGAACATAGTAAAACAGATGGAGTTCTCATTTTTAACAGCGGAGGTGTTTCAGCCGGGTCTATTGTGTCCGCTGAATCAAAAAATGTCGGCCGATCCTGGCAGCAGTGCAGAAAGGGTCCAAGCGCAATAGCACATACACCTGTGAACTAGCGAAGCTGAGCCTGGTTAAGTCTAACTAAGAATGGTGGGGACTAATTGCATATCGATAGGAAACTGATAGCAATCAATAGCTAGTCGATAATCGATCAATAATCAATAAATTCCCGAAAATGCTGGGGATGACTTTAGCCTAGCCCAAATACGTGGCCAATACCTTACGATAGCCAATCGACAGCCAATCAATAGCTAATCGATAATCAATAAATAATAAATCTATTCCGGGAAATGCTGGGGATGACTTGGTAGTGCTTAGCCTAGCCCAGAAGCCAGGACTAGCTGGTGCCCATCTTCTTTGCTGTCTCTTTAGCATTGCGCCGCCAGTGCAAGCTACGCTAATTTTTTTTTAGGGGCGAAGCTCCTTAAAGCGGCACCCGTTCGTCCCTCGTCGTAGTAGTAGTGTGTAACCAGTCTGAGAAAAATGAGAAAACAAAATTCCGAAGTTGTGTCCGTAGCGCGGAATCGAACCAGGGACCCCTCGCTTCCGAGCGCGCGGCGTTAGCCCACTACGCCACGAAGCTTTTTTTTTTTTTCTTTATTGCCGGAACTTTCACTTTGTGGACACCAATTTCAACAGTTCTTGCCAACAAACAAAATACATAATCATACATATACACATACTTTCACAGTTGCATGCATCCATGTTGTGCGGTCAGCCATATTTTGGCTGCCATGTCATGTCAGGTTTAAAATTCTTTTAAAGTTGCGAGGGGCTCAATCCTCGTCAGCCAATCCGGGGGGCATTCCTGATCTTTAATTACATCGATGAACTTGGAAACATCCTCCCGGAAAAGTTGTCGCGCAGGCCTTCGGTCAGGCTCACAATAAAAACCTGCCATTCGAGCCCGCCATAAACAGTGGAGGCCCATTAGCATAATGAGATCCAAAGGCAGTCCGTCCTCATTTTCTACAGTTAAAAATCTAATACCTAATGAATTTAAGGGCAATTCTTTCTGTAGTGTTCTTTGAAGAACGTCCCAAAAATAAACCCCTTCCCAACAATGCAAAAAAACGTGATCGATTGTTTCCAGTTGTTTACATATAAGGCAGTTTGCTCCCCAAGGTAAATAAAAACCCTTTTCTTGTAAAAAGCCCCGTACTGGCAAAGTCCCGGTATGTAATTTAAAGAAAAAGGATTTTGTACCTGGCTGCACCTGCATTTTTTTAACACGCTTTAAAACGTCATGTCCCTGTCCTCCACTGTTTATGGCTCTATACATGGGGACCGGTATGATCATGTCAAGTGTATCCCTGTATAATTTCTTCCGTGACACCGAAAAAAGGTAATCATTAGAAAAAAATGTGGTTGATCCCTCTTATATAGGAATCGGTATAGAACACGAAAGTGAAACGTGTCTTCACAGAAGTAGTGTAATGTTTATTGCACATTGATATATAATGTCTATTGGTGTTTTGTGGCTAAAGCGCCCTTAGGCGTTGATGCACCCACGCTGACGCCTGGTGGCACGTCTCCTCCATCACGACTACCAACGTCGATGACCATGAGCAACCGTCGTGCATATGGAAGCTGCACTACGCTGCACACGCTAGCACAACGCGAAAGACGAAGCACGTAACTGACACACTAATACAACGCGCAAGACAAAGCACGTAACTGAATCGTCACCGAGTCAAATCAGCGCGTACAGCGCGTCGTAATTGCAGCCTCCGCGATCAACTTCAGAAACATTTTCAGAGCTAATTGCGGAGGCCACGCTCCGCTGTGCTGAGTACGGTGAACGCCACCTAGGTGGCGTTGGTAGTGCTTCTTGATGCCAGCGTCCCTTCGAATGCTGGCATCGAGGCGTCGTAGTGCTGAGACCACCGAAGCGTTCACTGTCGGTGCGCGTTAGTAGACAGTTTTAGTTTAGCGTTAGCGTAATAGCGGGGTTACGGGAAATAGCGTTACCGTTCCGCAAACGAACTTTGCAGAAAGAGAGTTTTAGTATAGCGTGATAGCGTAGTTTACGTGCGGGACGCTATTCCATTACGCTTTGAATTTCGCATACACAGGGCACCTAATTCTATGTGTGTGTGCGTCCGCAAAGTGCGATAGGCAGCGCAATGGAAGCCAGGAGCGCGTTGTATTTTTACTTCACATGTCCGTCGATCTGCAACGAAACAGACAAGCAGTACAAGCTGTCTACCATAGCCTCCGAAATTCTCCCATCTCAGAGGCCATATGCCGTCGTCGCGCCTATCTCCCGACTTTAGCGATCGATGGCGCTCGCATCTCACAAAAAATTTCTCTCGTTAGGCTTAGGCGCGTTCGAAACGAGAAGCGATCTCGAAAATTCCTCAAGATTAGCCATAACACTCTCTCGGCGAAGCGGCATGAGACTAAGCAAAAGCCGTTTACGCAGTCATTTGCTACGAACGAAGTGAATTCTACAAAAACAACGCCAAATTCAGTTCGAAGCGGGCGACCGGGACCGCCGCCATGTTTTACGTACACTACGTACACCACGCTAACACGGTAACGTTAACTCTGAGAAATAGCGTGCGCACGGTAAACGGTATGGGTCAGTTAGCGTTCTGCGCATGCGCACTTCGATCCCGCTATTCCGGTACGCCCGCTATTCCGGTAACCACGCTAAACTAAAACTGTCTAGTGTCATAATGCAGTACTTCTCTTTTCTGCTCGTAGGCGGCGGCACCGCCCCGAGCAAGAGCGCGGGTACACGGAGGAGTGTTAGATATATAAGGCGCGTCTGTGTAGCTCTCTGCGAATGCGTTTGTGGCGCAATGGGTTAAACGCTCGGCGATCTATCGTCGCGGACCGAGAGGTCGTGGGTTCGATTTCCAAATTTTGCATGTTTGTAAAGTTTTTCTGGTTTCTTTCTTTGTATTATGTTGTATGACGTATTTCCGTGACGGAAATACGTCAGTGAAGTCTTGGTGGACCCCGGCATAAAACACTTTCGTGTTAAAAACGTACGGATAGAAAACGGACACTGTCAACTACTTCCCTTAGGTACCCTCGAAGAGAACCAGGCATACTTGAATTGCTTACCACATAAGCCGGCAGATGCTTGCTCAGTCGCAACTGACACATGGTGCGCAGAAAGGGGTCGCGCACGTCTCGAAAGAATGTAAACCTGTTCACTAGCTGTTTAACGAAAAGATGGGACAGGCCTAGGCCCCCGTCTTTGACTCGCTTAAACAAGTTCATTCGGCTACATCTCTCCCATTCTGATGCCCAAATGAACACAGCAAAAACTCTGTGGATTTTTTGCACATTTCTACGAGAACAGTATAAAACTTGCATGACGTACCATATCTTGCTTATTAAAAACAAGTTGCATACAGTGGCTTTCGCAAACATTGACAGATGAGTGCCTTTCCAATTAGTTGTTTTTTCCTTGATTCGCTTAGCTTCTTCAAGCCAGTAGTCCTCATTACGACGGTAATGTTCGAGTGGTACGCCCAAGTATTTAGCTGGTGCATTGTGCATGATCAAAGCATACACTACGCCACGAAGCACACATAGACACAAGCACCACGATGGCAATAAATACCCAACATTAACGAAAGGCCGCGTTTCTAGTGCGTTTCTAACGCGTTTGTGCTAGCGCGTTACGGCTCGTGTAAGAAGCTGGTGTAAGACGCTGTGGCCTCTCCGCCTTACCTTCAACGCGTTTCGAACGCGCTGCCCAAGGCGGTGACAAGTCAAGTTCAAGTCGAGGAGCGTTTATGAATACGGGGGGTATACTCTCTCAGCAGTCATGTGATGGCGTCGGCAAACGCGGTGCACGTTCCGGCATGTGTAAATGGCTGCGTAAGACGCTGTGGCCGTTCCCCCTTACTAGAGAGTACTGCACGTCTCTAACGCGTTTGTGCTAGCGTCCCCTTAAGCGGGAGATCCGATGATTCCCTCCGGAGCTTCGCCCACTCATCATCATTCACCCCGTGGATATGCTGTGATTTTTTTCTTTTGCGCAAAAACATTGTTTCCGCGTAAGGAAAAATATACAAAAATGGCGGTAATTTCCGTAAGAAAGAACTCAGCTGACATTTTGGTCGCTTGTAGTGTATATGTGATTATTATTCTGCCTTTGTGTATGGTTCTGAGAATATAATGTAAATCCTGTTTCGTTTTCTTAGCAAATGTTGATCTTGTAAAATTCAGGCTCATGCTATGTTATATAGGTGGTGTAGCGTTGTTTTGTATAGCTATTATTGTTATTGTAGTGTTGTTTAAAATGCATTCTGTTAAAACTTTTTCCAATTCTGTTAACTCGCCGTGACGCAAATATTATTTGTCTTTCCGTTCATAGCTATTTCGTCTATGAGGAATTCCAGCGAGAGCTGGAAATATATGTGAATTATTGTGCACGTGTGCACACTGTTTGCTGTACTATTGCCTTGCCTGGTCTTTTGGGTCACGTCAAGCTACATCATCATCATCATCATCATCATCATCATCATCATCATCAGCCTATTCATGTCCACTGCAGGACGAAGGCCTCTCCCTGTGATCTCCACTTACCCCTGTCTTCCGCTAGCTGTTTTCAACTTGCGCCTGCAAATTTCCTAACTTCATCATCCCATCTGGTTTTCTGCCGACCTCGACTGCGCTTTCCTTCTCTAGGTATCCATTCTGTAACCCTAATGGTCCACCGGTTATCCATCCTACGCATTACATGGCGTGCCCAGCTACATATGTAGCTTTTAGTCCAAAATGACCGTCCAGCATGTAAACTGAACAATAAATTGATTTGATTCGATTGATTTCGTCGGACACTTTGAAAATTATTATCTCGAAACTGGTTTAGTCCTGAGAATTCGTTCCAGGTGGATATGCCTTGCGAACTCGGCGGCTATAATTCGTAGATTGAAAGATGTGCCATAAGATAATTAATTAAAACGTTAATTAGCATAATAATGTTAATTCTTCAATTAGGCGTTTTGATTTCTCGTGTAAATAATGGCCACCTCATCGAGTAGTCTAGATCAAGGATTATAATTCCGCTATGTGCCACAGGCAATCTTTAAAAATTTGGTTCAGCTAAAATGAAACGACCTGTATATTTGCATGCTAAATGACATCATAGAACTATATCGCACAAATCAAGGTAAGTGCATGCGCACCACCAGAAAAATAGTAGCACAGGCAATGGGCCGGATTACTGATGTTCCCGTGGGAGAAACAGATTTCGGCCTTCTATTGCTTATATACTGCAGCTTATTAAACCTCTAGAAGGTGAGGCTGACAGATACGGCACAATCTGTAAGTAAAAAAAAGATTTTTTTTTATTACAGGCCGGGCCTGGTCATGCACACGCGGGCCCTAGCTAAGCTTTGTAATGAACGCCCGGGCCGGGCCCGGGCTCAGTTCCACGGGCCCGGGTCGGGCCCGGGCTTGGAACCACGGGCCCGGGCCGGGCCCGGGCTGGTCTGGGTCATGTACGCCCGGGCCCGGGCCGGGCTCGGGCTTTGTATTACGGGCCCGGGCTGGGCTCGGGCCTCGTAAAGCGGGCCCGGGCCGGGCTCGGGCCGAAAATCAGGCCCGTGCAGTGCTCTAGAAGGGACACACCTGTAGCGCTGCACTGCCGACCCGGGCAGCATTGCATGTGTAGCGTGCGTTGGAAAATGTGGCCCGACTATTACTAACTGACTGAACAATCGTGGTGTGAGCGCGCACAAACAAACATGAATAGATCACACTGAACGACTGCAGACAACGACTGTCAAAACGCTGGCAGCAAGCGCATATATACGCCGCAGCAGCGGGCGAAGGAACGTGCGGTCGATCGCTTCAACGGAAACTGAGCGGCGAATGCACGGCGCAGAAAGGTCAGAGCCGTGTGGAGATAAGAGACGGTGCGGACGAGCGACGAGCGCGGTTGTTGGCAGCGTAGAAGTGCGCCCCCCCCCCCCTCCCCTGCGCTTCCTCCGGCGCTGGCTTCCCGCTTCCTTGCTTGCGCGTGGGCGATTGAGTGCGTTCGCTCTCCGTGATAGCGCGCGTCCCCGCACGCTTCCGCTCGGGCATACGGCGCGCGGCGAAGATTTTATCTATAGGGAACCTCACGGCGACGGCGACGACGACGGTGACGGCGACGGCAGAAATCCGGTAGAAGTGTTCATATAATTGCT
This sequence comes from Dermacentor silvarum, assembly GCF_013339745.2. Lineage (NCBI taxonomy): Eukaryota > Metazoa > Arthropoda > Arachnida > Ixodida > Ixodidae > Dermacentor > Dermacentor silvarum. Next base: position 172,929,630 of record NC_051161.1, on the reverse strand, counting down.
ATCGCAATAAAAGTTGTCGCAGTTTCACCTGAAAGGCGAAGCATCAATTGCGATAGCAAATTTGTAGAGAGCTATACGGAGTAATGATAGTAGCTTTATCTGCTGTATAAACTTGGACATGCAGCAGCACCGGCAACACGCAGAACTGTTGTCGACGCCGTCGGCGTTTTGCCCGCGTTCGCACAAAACGCGTGCGGCGTTGGTGACTGCTGCAGGGGCCTCTGGGGGCGGCTCGGAGGTTTTCGACGACATCAGAACGGGACACTCGTCGAGCAGCGTCGGAAGTCTTTACCACCTTCTCGCCTCACAACGTTTTTATATAAATAGGCACTTGGAGCCGCAGCTAAACGTAGCCTGAGCCTCCCTTCCCTCCCCCCCCTCCCCCACGGCCTTTCGCGCGTCGGAAGAAGGCGCGTTTGCTCTACATATATGGTGATTGTAAAGGAGGAAAGAGACACCTACTTCTGCAGCCCTTAAGGGAGCACGGCGCAGAACGCGCGTTTGTTCTTCGCCGTGGGTTCACTCCCCGTGAAAGCGCGCGTCCCTCGCGCCCTTTCACTCGCACATACAGCGTTCGGCGACGATTTCATCTCCATTGACGTCATACAGAACCTCACGGCGACGGCAGATTGTAATTTGAATGTACGAGCAAACCTAATTCTGCTACGAGGAAACTCAAATACAAACCCCTTTTCCTGCATTTCTACCACACCTACAGCCGCGCGTTCGAGTACTTGCGAAAATGATATCCAGATGGCGCTCGCATCCTAGGCAGGTCAAATTGGGACTTCGCCTGCTAATGCGTTTTGGACACGCGCGCACGTCGGGGCAATAGTAAACAATTATTAAAATAATAAAAAGGTGCTATGGCCTTCACATTTCAATATAAGACCACTTACATTGCACCTGGAAAAACATTATTCCAGCAATGCATTTCTGTTTAAAAGTGAAGCCGACTTTGAGGGGATTGGTGAAAGCTTGGTCTTTGTAAGCTGGCTTTCCCACGTTCAGTGTTGCAGTGAATGAAGCCTACTTGCCGTATGCGAACGAAGCCATGCGAACGGGTCCCGATAACGCTATCGCATTCTACTCTTAAAGGCGAAGCTTAAGCGTCCTCCGATTTTTTGTATAGTGACAGTGAAATAATTTAGAAAGGCAATGCTCCTATTTTCGCATGTAATTCGGCATTGAACTTTATTAAATTAAGAAACAAAATCAATATAATGGCAGTTTGAAATGTTCCAATTCTAAAGCGTTTTAGAAAGTGTGCCGCTAGACACTGCGAACTGTTACCCCACAGTTGGCAACTAAAGTATTATGCATCAGAATGACGAAGTCAACAATGCCCTGCAATATACGAACAATGCTTACAGCAAAATATTACTATTCCTTAATTATAACCTTAAACACTTAGTTTTCAAAATGGCCAGGTAAAAAGAAAAAATATTGAGCAAACGCTATAAACGGGCCCTAGTAGACTTGGCGTGTATTTGACGAATATACTCGTATGCCTAAACATGAAAAATTCAACATTTAAAACTATTATTTGACAAGAAGCCTCTCACGCAGAGGCTTAGAAATACAGCATAAGAAGTCAGAATTTTTTTAACTTCCCGTTTTGAGCTGTCCTACATACAGGACACTATAGTCGGGTACAACACGGCAGAAGAGGCCCCGCCCAGATGATCGAAGCGTGGCACCCAATTGCCTCCGCGACTAAAGAAGTAGGCTTGTGATGATGGAGGCTTGTGTGCATGCACCTTTGAGGGGCAAATGCCGCTGCCTTGTAAAGTTGCACCCCGCTATAGCCAAATGCTCGCCTATTGGAAATGATGAATTCTTAAAAATATTTCTTTCGAACTCTGACGTCACATTTCTCACAACGCAGGGTAGTTTTCTCATGGCAGTGACCCCAAATTGTTTGTCCTGCACAATCACAACGTGGTCCCATTGGCCAAATCAATTTTGGGTTTTCAGCAAATAATGTTGGCTCTTTGCATGCAATGACTAATCGATAAGTTTTCTGGTATATAGCTACTACGGGACTTTGAATTTGGCTTTACTACTTCCTACCCTGTAGTGCTAGAACGCATTCACACGCACCAAGAATGTATGTAAGTAGCGAAGAATACCGCTTATTTCTCATATAGCAGCGCAGTATGTTGCAATGGTTTGGTGAGGTCACTCCACTTCACCCTCCTTACCCTATATCGGGTGAATATAAAAGACGTGTCCTCAAGATCACTACATTTAAAATGCTTTCTATCCAATGTCTTATTACCAGGTCCACACCCTGAGCGTCAGACGAGACTTTAACATTACTGTAGCATTATCAGTGATAGCCGATTACCTCATAATCAGCTCAGCAATCGAAAGCTTGCAGCAATAATTTGACAATTACTTCAGCAAAGTTTCGCTAAACCGGTATCAGCCTGTGAAAGACGGACAGAAGAGAGATAGCCTAAAAGCTCTTCGTCCTATCTGACGCTAAGCATCGCTCGTCTTGCTGCGCTAGTTTGTGTTATATAGAAGAAAGGTAAGTTGTTCGTGTACAAAAAAAGCTTTTTAATATGTCCATTCCAGTCATGGTTTCTTCTTGATGAATTGGCAGGCCGCAGAACTAGGTGTTAGGAGAACACATTTAGGTCACGCTTGCGCTTACTTTCTGCATATTTTTTGACATTTTAGTAGTGTTTGAGTGATAATCATGCCACCATCATTGCATTACAAAACTTTGACTACTGCTTCAACTACAAAGTGCTGCCGGGTGAATAGTTGATGCCCATAGTATATTCGTGGCTGCTTTTGTGGTCAAGTACTAACATAATTTTCAAGCTTAGTAATGGAGATGGCTGAAGGTACCTCATCACGAATTTCAATATGATTGAATATGATTGAAAATTATCTTGGAACTTTGTGGAGCTTTGTTTGCAAAAGCCTGATCAAGGAATATATTCCCTCCTAGCAAAAAAGAACAGCTTGCGTCATAGGCCTGACTACGCTCTTTAATAGGACGCACCCAGTACTCTCGAATGCCTAGTGCATACTTACCGGACGCCGCTGTTTCATACGTTGTAAGTGGTCAAGTTTTAAATACAGAGCATAGATATTCCGTCGTATTTTGTCCATTATGTACAGGTAATCACATTCTCGGCAACAACCAATTATATTTTAATCAATTTTTACGCAGTCAGGTGGCACGCTTCTCGTAGTCCTCAAATTCACGATGTTGCTGCAGTCGACACGCGGAAGCGTTTAGATACACACTTACCGCAGTTCGCACACAGAAGCGTTATGACCTTATAAATGCAGGCTGACAACCGAAACCTTTTCCAAATGAAATGCGAGGAGTTTCTGACGACGAAAGAAGTGTACTACTTGTAGGATACAAGGCTCATACGAGTAATAAGGTATAAAGAACAGAATTAGGCTCTCAGGGAAACACATTGAAAACCTATTGACATTCAACTGAACGAACATGCATTGCGAATAGACCTTTTCATCGCGCGAAAAGGACAGGGCGTGCGGCGAGCCATTTCTCGTCTTGTGCGAGCCGGCGCCGCTTGAACGTGTTGCGTGCTATGGAACAATTTGGGGATGGTCAGCTCGTAAGAGGTCACCGCTGTGTGCCCCTTGCAGCGGTAACTGCAGTAGGCGGAAATTTCTGTTGGCTGCGTACACATATGCGATGCGCATCAACAGCCGCGGTGTGTGGTCAACCATTCTGGCTGTATCGGTTTTTACTTGGCGAAGAGCAGCGATGTCCGCGAATTGCCGGCGGTAATTGTCTCAATGCTTGTAGTAAGAAGTAAGCATTTGGCCAACCTAACGAACCCCAAGACACCTAAGCGCCAATCGTTATAAAACATTAGCGTCAGTCACCGAGGCGTTTCTCACGTATTTCAAGTCTAGTAGACCTGAAACCACTATGCTATGACTACGATAGCCTCCTGTATGAGGCCGATGGTGTTGCTCAACGCAGCGATCACTGCGGTTGGTAAACGAGCATGACGCATAAAGGATTTGTGCTTCGGCATTACCTTTTTTTCCCTGTAAAGCAGTAATATTGTTAAGTGTAGCTGATGCCCAAAAAATGTCACAGTTTCGCCCTAATGGCGAAGCAATGAATGCGATAGCAACACAGCAATGTCATACGAAGTAAGGTGAGCGGCTTTGGTAGCAATATGAATTGTAGTAAACATGAGCTGATTAAGTAAGCAGGTGTGTTGCGGCGTAAATAGACCGACATGAAGAGAGATTCGATGACCACGAGGAGGAGCGTGTGAAACGATGGTGTTGATGAGAAGCGCTTCCCGTGGGCAGCGCGTGCGAAGGGACACACCTGTAGCGGTGCACTGCCGACCCGGGCAGCATTGAATGTGTAGCGTGCGTTGGAAAATGTGGCCCGACTATTACTAACTGACTGAACAATCGTGGTGTGAGCGCGCACAAACAAACATGAATAGATCACACTGAATGACTGCAGACAACGACTGTCAAAACGCTGGCAGCAAGCGCATATATACGCCGCAGCAGCGGGCGAAGGTACGTGCGGTCTATCGCTTCCACGGAAACTGAGCGGCGAATGCACGGCGCAGAAAGGTCAGAGCCGTGTGGAGACAAGAGACGGTGCGGACGAGCGACGAGCGCGGTTGTTGGCAGCGTAGAAGTGCGCCCCCCCCCCCCCCCCCCCCCGCGCTTCCTCCGGCGCTGGCTTCCCGCTTCCTTGCTTGCGCGTGGGTGATTGAGTGCGTTCGCTCTCTGTGATAGCGCGCGTCCCCGCACGCTTCCGCTCGGGCATACGGCGCGCGGCGAAGATTTTATCTATAGGGAACCTCACGGCGACGGCGACGATGACGGCGACGGCGACGGCAGAAATCCGGTAGAAGTGTCCATATAATTGCTATCGCAATAAAATGCCATTCTTGACGCAGGTTTTCGTCCTGTGGCTCGCATCGTCGTTTCAGCTGGGCTTCCACGGCAGCCATCTGTTCTTGGCTTATCACCAAAACGCACCCGCCCAGACGCTACCCATGGTCCTAAACGATTCCTCGCAAGTCGCCGCACACAAGCCGTTTCCGGACACAGTCCGGTTTTTCGTCTGGCAACACGCAACAACTATGTCCGAGGGACGGCCGCATCGACTACATATTGCACCGCCAGACTGGACCGAGTTGGGGCACGCCACCGCAACGGCAGTGGTCACAAAAATGTCCTTCTTGACGCAGGTTTTCGTCCTGTGGCTAACATCGCCGTTTCAGCTGGGCTTCCACGGCAGCCACCTGTTCCTGGCTTATCACCAAAGCGCACCCGCCCAGACGCTACCCATGGTCCTGAACGATTCCTCGCAAGTCGCCGCACACAAGCCGTTTCCGGACACAGTCCGGTTCTTCGTCTGGCAACACGGAACAACTATGTCCGAGGGACGGCCGCATCGACTACATATTGCACCGCCAGACTGGACCGAGTTGGGGCACGCCACCGCAACGACAGTGGTCACAAAAATGTCCTTCTTGACGCAGGTTTTCGTCCTGTGGCTCGCATCGCCATTTCAGCTGGGCTTCCACGGCAGCCACCTGTTCTTGGCTTATCACCAAAGCGCACCCGCCCAGACGCTGCCCATGGTCCTGAACGATTCCTCGCAAGTCGCCGCACACAAGCCGTTTCCGGACACAGTCCGGTTCTTCTACTGGAAACTCGGAGCAACTATGTCCGAGGTACAGCCGCATCGACTACACATTGCACCGCCAGACTGGACCGAGTTGGGGCACGCCACCGCAACGACAGTGGTCACAAAAATGTCCTTCGTGACGCAGGTTTTCGTCTTGTGGCTCGCATCGCCGTTTCAGCTGGGCTTCCACGGCAGCCACCTGTTCTTGGCTTATCACCAAAGCGCACCCGCCCAGACGCTACCCATTGGTCCTAAACGATTCCTCGCAAGTCGCCGCACACAAGCCGTTTCCGGACACAGTCCGGTTCTTCGTCTGGCAACACGGAACAACTATGTCCGAGGGACGGCCGCATCGACTACATATTGCACCGCCAGACTGAACCGAGTTGGGGCACGCCACCGCAACGACAGTGGTCACAAAAATGTCCTTGACGCAGGTTTTCGTCCTGTGGCTCGCATCGCCGTTTCAGCTGGGCTTCCACGGCAGCCACCTGTTGTTGTCTTATCACCAAAGCGCACCCGCCCAGACGCTACCCATGGTCCTGAACGATTCCTCGCAAGTCGCCGCACACAAGCCGTTTCCGGACACAGTCCGGTTCTTCGTCTGGCAACACGGAACAACTATGTCCGAGGGACGGCCGCATCGACTACATATTGCACCGCCAGACTGGACCGAGTTGGGGCACGCCACCGACACGACAGTGGTCACAAAAATGTCCTTCTTGACTTAAGTTTTCGTCCTGTGGCTCGCATCGCCATTTCAGCTGGGCTTCCACGGCAGCCACCTGTTCTTGGCTTATCACCAAAGCGCACCCGCCCAGACGCTGCCCATGGTCCTGAACGATTCCTCGCAAGTCGCCGCACACAAGCCGTTTCCGGACACAGTCCGGTTCTTCGTCTCGCAACACGGAACAACTATGTCCGAGGGACGGCCGCATCGACTACATATTGCACCGCCAGACTGAACCGAGTTGGGGCACGCCACCGCAACGACAGTGGTCACAAAAATGTCCTTCTTGACGCAGGTTTTCGTCCTGTGGCTCGCATCGCCGTTTCAGCTGGGCTTCCACGGCAGCCACCTGTTCCTGGCTTATCACCAAAGCGCATCCGCCCAGACGCTACCCATGGTCCTAAACGATTCCTCGCAAGTCGCCGCACACAAGCCGTTTCCGGACACAGTCCGGTTCTTCTACTGGAAACTCGGAGCAACTATGTCCGGGGGACAGCCGCATCGACTACACATTGCACCGCCAGACTGGACCGAGTTGGGGCACGCCACCGCAACGACAGTGGTCACAAAAATGTCCTTCTTGACGCAGGTTTTCGTCCTGTGGCTCACATCGCCGTTTCAGCTGGGCTTCCACGGCAGCCACCTGTTCTTGGCTTATCACCAAAGCGCACCCGCCCAGACGCTACCCATGGTCCTGAACGATTCCTCGCAAGTCGCCGCACACAAGCCGTTTCCGGACACAGTCCGGTTCTTCGTCTCGCAACACGGAACAACTATGTCCGAGGGACGGCCGCATCGACTACATATTGCACCGCCAGACTGGACCGAGTTGGGGCACGCCACCGCAACGACAGTGGTCACAAAAATGTCCTTCTTGACGCAGGTTTTCGTCCTGTGGCTCGCATCGCCGTTTCAGCTGGGCTTCCACGGCAGCCACCTGTTCCTGGCTTATCACCAAAGCGCACCCGCCCAGACGCTACCCATGGTCCTAAACGATTCCTCGCAAGTCGCCGCACACAAGCCGTTTCCGGACACAGTCTGGTTCTTCGTCTGGCAACACGGAACAACTTTGTCCGAGGGACGGCCGCATCGACTACATATTGCACCGCTAGACTAGACCGAGTTGGGGCACGCCACCGCAACGACAGTGGTCACAACAATGTCCTTCTTGACGCAGGTTTTCGTCCTGTGGCTCGCATCGCCGTTTCAGCTGGGCTTCCACGGCAGCCACCTGTTCCTGGCTTATCACCAAAGCGCACCCGCCCAGACGCTACCCATGGTCCTAAACGATTCCTCGCAAGTCGCCGCACACAAGCCGTTTCCGGACAGTCCGGTTCTTCGTCTGGCAACACGGAACAACTATGTCCGAGGGACGGCCGCATCGACTACATATTGCACCGCCAGACTGGACCGAGTTGGGGCACGCCACCGCCACGACAGTGGTCACAAAAATGCCATTCTTGACGCAGGTTTTCGTCCTGTGGCTCGCATCGTCGTTTCAGCTGGGCTTCCACGGCAGCCACCTGTTCTTGTCTTATCACCAAAGCGCACCCGCCCAGACCACGGTGTTAAGCCCCAACCACAGGCACGCTTCGCCACGCGTCGGCGCGCGCCGACAAGCGAACGCGTCGCTTCGCGTCGGCTGTAGGAAAAGGGCGCGCAACCACAGGATACAAGCTCTGACGCGCGCCGACGCTCGCTCCTCGGCTGCGGTGCACTGTTGCTTGAGCATTCTGTCTTCAACCGTCCAAGTGCGGCCTAAAAGAGCCTGATGTAAACTGAGCTTGAGACAATAAGTTAATGATCTATATGCTATTTTAGATATAAAAAACACGTTTGATTAATGAATGTACGCCTGCCGCAACGGTTTCCTTGAAGTAACGTAACTGCACAAGCTATCGACATCAGTTATGGCGTTCGCGTTGTCGTCTGCAAGATCGCTTCGCACGACCCCCATGAGCATGGCATGTCACATCAATAACACTCGTACGATCTTCCTCTCTTTTTTTGTAGTTGGTTGCACAGCCAACTACATAAGAATTAGTTTTGCAAAGCATCATTGAAAAATATGTATTAATATAATTATGCTTGTTGGTGCATGAAAGAAACGCGTAAGTGGGTACTGAGAAAATCAGCAAAAAAAGAATTGAAACACTTGTGGCACTCACAAAGAGGCATTTATAACAGCTAAAGTTTACCAGTTTCGTAGCTTGTCTCCCGATTCTTGATTCTGTCTAATCTTTCCCATGGAACATTTGATTTTTCTAGGTTGTTTTGAAGCATCAACACCGCATCGGGAGGCCTTCACATTGAGTGTATTGCTAGAATGTTTTCTGTAACTGGTTTCAACATGTGAAGTTTGTCTTTCTCGACAATCATGAAATAACATTCCCTCAAATAGTAAAAACGGAGAATCAGAGGGTTTTAATACGTGTCATTCATTGCCCTTTGGCAAGTCGTACTATTGCAGCACTTATTCAAATGTATGGGGCAGCTCATTTTCAGAAGATGAAGAAATATATGTAAACAGGTTATTTTTAAAATTTATACACTTCAAGTCACCACACAAAAAATAAATACCAGTTTGTTTATTGTTTTCAACTTACAATGATGTTTTGAGAAAGCCATTCGATTTGTTCTGTGAGGGATGTAACAATTGCTGTGCCATATTATTTTATTGTACAACACTGGACATGGTAGCCAAGCGTTATTAAACCTCAGAAGAAATTAATGGCCCAGTGCATATGATCAAGCAAACAGCTGTTTATTACACTGAATTGATGCTTTAAACAACTGTCATACTATAACAATATTGCACAAAAGCTACTGAACTAATAGCTACTAATAGTTACTAGTATACTACTAATAGCTACTAATATACTAGTACATATTTAAAAATCAATTTCATACTACAATAACAATAACAAATCTATCAAATGTTTAATATAGGGCCCAGGAACAGCTAGAGGGACTTCATACTGGTGCACTTAAAAAGTAATATGCGAGACAAAATGTACAGAGAACACAAATGTGGAAGACAAAACAATGCGAGATAGAGAAACAAATAGGGAAAAATAAAACAAGGAAGCGTAAGCTGCAGTTAATCATACAACATGACTATCTACATATTGTCACGGTATGATTCCCTTTTCACGGTATGAAACCTGGCCTCCCTTTTCGCTCAATTGTGTCGGAAAGGGGAACATGGCAATTTGTAGTTGCTGGGTTCCTTCAGGAACACCTCTCGAAGCTCCAGCTTGATGATCCATTCCTGGTGCCCAATTCCGAGGCAATTGTGCAATTCTTGCGGGATAGCAACCCAGGAGGATGCAAAGCATTCAGCGTTGATGTCGAAGATTTGTTTTATGCTATTCCCCAAGCAGAATTGATGATTGCTGTAAAAGAGTGTATTACAGAGAATAACGACGAGCAGAAGTTTATTTTGCATTGTGGTATTTCTGTGGAATCCTTTCTAGAAGTGTTATCTATGTATCTGTCGTCCACTTACGTATCATGGCGGGGGCAGCGATACATTCAAAGGTCAGGAGTTTGTATTGGCTCTAGGGTTGCACCTGTGCTCAGCGACATCTTCTTGTCTAAAGTGGATCGGGCCGTACATGATGACCTTGGTAGGATTGCTGTTCGCGCCTTTCGTTATGTTGATGATTACGTGGTTTTTGGTAATGGTGTACTGGAGGACCGCGTCCTTGAGGCTCAACAAGCGTTTACCAAATCAGGGCTGGGCCTCAACTTCACCGTTGAACTACCCCATGACAATGAACTACAGTTTTTAGACATTCGCCTGCGTTTTGATGTGTCCCATACTTGCTGGTTTTTTCGACCTCGGTCTTTAAAAATGCCCCTAAGTTTTTCTTCGGCACACTCCAAAACCGTAAAAAATGGCATTGTTCTGTCTAGCATTAGTTCTGCTCTAAGAAAATCTTGCGCCCACGTGGTAACAGATAGCGTTGAACACCAAGTAACGAGATTGACTACTGCAGGGTATCCCAGCTATGTAATAGCAGCAGTGTGTGAAAAATTAATCAAGAAGATTAAGTGTGGTGTCACTGCTTCGCCTCAAGACAACGACCAGGAGCGTAGACGTTTTGCTGTGATCCCTTACCAGCATAAGGTGTCACACAATCTCAAGAACGTTGCGCAACGTTATGGTGTGAACATTGTGTTCTCCGCCCCTCAGAAAATGGCACGTTTGTGTGCACGTGTAATGAATAAAATAGACAGTTCACCTAGCAATAGCCCTTTTGTTTGTCATATTGACCACAGGAAGCCGGAGTACGTCCCCTGCGTTTGCGCTGTAGTATACCAATTCCCTTTCACTTGTGGGCGTGTGTATATTGGACAAACGAGCCGCTGCATTAATATTCGTTTAAAGGAGCATTCCACTAACTGCTTGTCTGTTGGCTATTCTCACGTGGCGAAACACTGCAGGGACTGTGAAAAGGAGACAAACAAGGCGTGCCGACCGCTACTGAAAAAAACTAAGATCTTGTATCGCCATAAGGATCGCATCACGCGGGAGATCTTCGAGGCGTATGCAATTAAGAAAACGTGTGGATGCATCAGTGATCCGTCGGTGGCGCTTGCAGATTGCGAAGTGCAATATCTAGGCGCGAGACTATGATTGAAGTGTACATGTGACCATGACTTGTTCATTTTGTTTTGTTATCCTCACTGTATATATGTCATCTTTCATGCATTAAAAGCTAGTTGTGAGTCTGCGCACGTGTTGTCTTTTTCGTCCTCCTCTGTCCCTGTTCATAGCGCAGTTAAAATCTTTCTAATATGAACTTCAACCAACTAGCCCAACTTGGTGCACTACTGCAGTATGTTCCTTTTGCAACGGGCTCTGTTTTTTCACCGGGTTTCTTCTCGGATCCTGCTCGTCTCGCGTCCTTTGTGGCACTATGCGTCTTCAAGGCCAGGGTGGCAGCCTGGCATGTCAAGCAAGGAACCGTCGCCACGGATATGCAACATGTTTTCGGTTTTCTGCAGCCATCGGTAGGGCATGCCCGGAGAGTGCACCGCATCATGCGCTCCGAATGGTGGAGGCAGGCGCGATACTTTCAAGATTGCCTTCTTGTGGCTTGTGGAAAGAATGAGGTCGACCCTCGACAACAGCAAAGAGACTTCAGGGACTGGAGGCTGACAGCGGCAAAAGCTACAGAATATTTGTGGGCATCTACTTTTCCGCTCTTACCCAGGAAAAAGAAAAAAAGAACTTTTGCGCAGCCCCAAAAGGTTGTATCTGTCGCTGGTGCCGAACTACCGGAGCATGTAAATAGGATATTGCAACTAGGCCCGAAATTTTGCCAGGAACCAGTGCTCTCGCCTGCCGAGAAGCTCGCCCAAGCGAGGAACATCTCCCGCCAAGTACCGGAGGACGTTCGCCTGCGATGTACGCAGGAATGTGTCCAAGTCCTCAATTGTGCTCCAGGTAGGCCACGGAACTCTAGAGGCCTGAAGCCTCTTGCTGAACATTTTACTTCCTCCAACTTGTGCCTTCTAGAGTCCGATAAGGAGGGCTCGTTTGTGGTGATCCCGGAGCCTGTGTATTTAGATAAGGCTCATACCGCGCTGAAGAAGAACTTCGTTCCGGCCTCCGTCATGTGCAGCAAGGTAAAATCCAGGGCCTTAGCGCTACTAGAGAACTTGAACCTCAGCAGGTTGCGTGCTAATGCCAAGAATGCCACAAATTCGGCACTTCAACTTTTTTTTCTCTGTTAAAACACATAAACCTGGCCTCCCTTTTCGCTCAATTGTGTCGGAAAGGGAAACATGGCAATTTGTAGTTGCTGGGTTCCTTCAGGAACACCTCTCGAAGCTCCAGCTTGATGATCCATTCCTGGTGCCCAATTCCGAGGCAATTGTGCAATTCTTGCGGGATAGCAACCCAGGAGGATGCAAAGCATTCAGCGTTGATGTCGAAGATTTGTTTTATGCTATTCCCCAAGCAGAATTGATGATTGCTGTAAAAGAGTGTATTACAGAGAATAACGACGAGCAGAAGTTTATTTTGCATTGTGGTATTTCTGTGGAATCCTTTCTAGAAGTGTTATCTATGTATCTGTCGTCCACTTACGTATCATGGCGGGGGCAGCGATACATTCAAAGGTCAGGAGTTTGTATTGGCTCTAGGGTTGCACCTGTGCTCAGCGACATCTTCTTGTCTAAAGTGGATCGGGCCGTACATGATGACCTTGGTAGGATTGCTGTTCGCGCCTTTCGTTATGTTGATGATTACCTGGTTTTTGTTAATGGTGTACTGGAGGACCGCGTCCTTGAGGCTCAACAAGCGTTTACCAAATCAGGGCTGGGCCTCAACTTCACCGTTGAACTACCCCATGACAATGAACTACAGTTTTTAGACATTCGCCTGCGTTTTGATGTGTCCCATACTTGCTGGTTTTTTCGACCTCGGTCTTTAAAAATGCCCCTAAGTTTTTCTTCGGCACACTCCAAAACCGTAAAAAATGGCATTGTTCTGTCTAGCATTAGTTCTGCTCTAAGAAAATCTTGCGCCCACGTGGTAACAGATAGCGTTGAACACCAAGTAACGAGATTGACTACTGCAGGGTATCCCAGCTATGTAATAGCAGCAGTGTGTGAAAAATTAATCAAGAAGATTAAGTGTGGTGTCACTGCTTCGCCTCAAGACAACGACCAGGAGCGTAGACGTTTTGCTGTGATCCCTTACCAGCATAAGGTGTCACACAATCTCAAGAACGTTGCGCAACGTTATGGTGTGAACATTGTGTTCTCCGCCCCTCAGAAAATGGCACGTTTGTGTGCACGTGTAATGAATAAAATAGACAGTTCACCTAGCAATAGCCCTTTTGTTTGTCATATTGACCACAGGAAGCCGGAGTACGTCCCCTGCGTTTGCGCTGTAGTATACCAATTCCCTTTCACTTGTGGGCGTGTGTATATTGGACAAACGAGCCGCTGCATTAATATTCGTTTAAAGGAGCATTCCACTAACTGCTTGTCTGTTGGCTATTCTCACGTGGCGAAACACTGCAGGGACTGTGAAAAGGAGACAAACAAGGCGTGCCGACCGCTACTGAAAAAAACTAAGATCTTGTATCGCCATAAGGATCGCATCACGCGGGAGATCTTCGAGGCGTATGCAATTAAGAAAACGTGTGGATGCATCAGTGATCCGTCGGTGGCGCTTGCAGATTGCGAAGTGCAATATCTAGGCGCGAGACTATGATTGAAGTGTACATGTGACCATGACTTGTTCATTTTGTTTTGTTATCCTCACTGTATATATGTCATCTTTCATGCATTAAAAGCTAGTTGTGAGTCTGCGCACGTGTTGTCTTTTTCGTCCTCCTCTGTCCCTGTTCATAGCGCAGTTAAAATCTTTCTAATATGAACTTCAACCAACTAGCCCAACTTGGTGCACTACAGCGTATGTAAGACTAAACTTCGCAAATTGTTTGGCCAACCTGCAGGCTGCCAGCGTGCTGCCAAGCAAGAACTTGCCTCGCGTGTGCAGACGCCTACGGAGTCATACTTGACGTACATTCAGGATGTGCTGACCCTTTGCCGGAAGGTTGACGCCAAGATGACAGAAGCCGATAAGGTTGCGCACCTGCTGAAAGGGATCGCGGACGATGCGTTTAACCTGATTGTGTTTAAAAACTCTTCGACAGTCAACGAGACTATTACTGAATGCCGACGCTTCGAAGATGCTAAAAGCCGACGTATCGCCCACCAATTCGCCCGCCTTCCGAACACGGCAGCCACATCAACGTGTGAGGATGTTCGTATGCCGACTCAGCCTTCAACATCGGAGACCATCACCCGAATCGTTCGACGCGAAATTGAAGCCGCATCGCCCGCACATTTCATGCGAGGAGAGCCCTGTGATGCCCCACCTATGATATCCCTTACATAATCCGTTGTTCGTCAAGAACTGGCAAACGTGGGCCTTCAAACCATCTGCTCTGTGAACCACCCTGACAGTTACCCTTCGGCCACCTTCAACCCTCTTCAACGCCGTTACACCACTCCGAATTATCGCGACCCGAATGCGTGGCGGACGCCTGACGACAAGCCAATTTGCTTTCGATGTGGACGTGTTGGACACATTTCACGATATTGCCGAAGTCCTTGGCCCTCGTCTTCTTGACCCAGCTCATCCAGCTTCCGCTATCCACCCCGAAGCCAGCACCAGGTACCAAGCCAACCTGACCAAGAAACATCTGCCGAGACCACTACTATTACCGCCCATTACAGCCGCTCGCCCTCCCCACGACGCCGACCTTCTCGGTCACCCCCACCACGCCGTTCCCCGTTCCCGTCTTACTCCCGGCGTTTTCCTTCGGGAAACTAACGGCTGCAGCTCCTGGAGGTGATGCTGCTATTCCGACCTGCTCTCCAATTCCTCTGTTGACGCTCCCTACCAATCAGAACTTGATCGACGTTGAAGTGGATGGCCTACCTGTTACTGCTTTGACACCGGCGCCCATATTTCTGTTATGAGTTCTCACCTCCGCCGGAAGTTGAAAAAAGTTATGACCCCTGCCCCATCACGTGTTGTCCGTGTGGCCGACGGTGGTACGTCTCCCGTAGCTGGCCTTTGTACCGCACGTGTCAGTGTTGCCGGCCGTCAAACTTCTGTTTTGTTCACCGTCCTCGTCTGCTGTTCCAATGACGTCATCCTCGGTCTTGACTTTTTGTCCGCCCACTCCACCCTCATCGACTGTTCCGCTGGTACTGTACAGCTTGACCTACCAAGTGTGATTGATCAACCCGGACCAATCAAGAGTCGGCTCTGTTCTGCTGAGCACGTGCGTTTGTCGCCGCAAGCCGTGACTTGTGTTGCTGTGACGCCCTCTCCACCAGTCCCCGACGGTGATTATGTGCTCGCTCCCATCACCGCCGTTCTGTTGACGCACAGTGTTGGTTTGCCTCACACTGTTATCACTCTACGGGACAATCTTATTTGTCTTCCTGTGATTAATTTCAGACTGTGTTCACAAGTGCTCCCACAAGGCATTTCACTCGCTATGCTGACGCCCTCCTACGATTGCGTTATCTCGACCTTGTCTCCCCCTGATGCTGGTCGCTCGCACACCACCGATATCCCGTCTTCTTCGCCAGATCTGTCTCCTCCCGACCTGAAGAAAATGATTGCTCCAGACCTTTCGCCCCAACACGCTGACGATCTCCTTCGCCTCCTCTTCTCTTATAGAGACGTCTTTGACCTTTGCGACCGTCCTCTGAGTCAAACCTGCGCTGTCAAGCACCGCATAAACACTGGCGATGCCCATCCGATCCACCGACGACCATACCGCGTCTCTCCAGCTGAGCGCCGCATCGTTCAAAAGGAGGTCGACAAGATGCTTGCCTAAGATATAATCGAGCCGTCCTGCTGCCCTTGGGCTTCTCCTGTGGTTCTTATTAAAAAGAAAGATGACAGTTGGCGATTTTGCGTGGACTACCGGCATCTCAACAAGATCACCAAAAAAGACGTGTACCCGCTCCCCCGCATAGACGACGCCCTGGATTGCCTTCACGGCGCCAAGTACTTTTCTTCAATCGACCTTCGGTCAGGGTACTGGCAGATAGCCGTTGATGACATGGACCGTGAGAAGACCGCTTTTGTTACCCCTGACGGCCTTTATCAGTAAAGTCATGCCTTTCGGCTTATGCAACGCCCCGGCCACCTTCGAACGTATGATGGACACCCTCTTACACGGTTTTAAATGGTCCATTTGCCTGTGTTATCTTGATGACGTCATTGTATTTTCACCGAACTTTGAAACCCATCTCGACCGCCTTTCTTCTATCCTTTCCGTTTTTCGCAAAGCCGGCCTGCAACTTAATTCATCTAAGTGCCACTTCGGACGTCAGCAACTTATCATGCTCGGTCATCTAGTCGACTCAACCGGTGTTCGCCCCGACCCTGACAAAGTTCGAGCTGTGCAGCAGTTCCCCGTTCCGACTTGCACAAAGGAAGTTCGTAGCTTTCTGGGACTGTGGTCCTACTTCCGTTGTTTTGTGAGGAATTTCGCGGAAATTGCACGCCCTCTCACAAACTTACTAAAGAAAGGCGTCTCGTTTTTTTTTTTTTTTTTTTTTTTTTTGGGGGGGGGGGGTGCGGCACAGGCAGCCGCCTTCTCTACCCTCATCACGACGCTCACTACACCACTTGTCCTGGCTCATTTCGACAGCTCCGCTCCAACAGAACTCCGCACCGATGCCAGCGGCTACGGAATCGGCGCTGTTTTAGTCCAGCATCAGAATAGGCATGCCCATGCTGTCGCCTATACCCGCCGTCTCCTTTCCTTAGGCGAACAGAACTACTCTATTACAGAACGGGAGTGTCTTGCTCTCGTTTGGGCGGTGGGCAAATTCCGCCCCTATTTACATGGCCAGCATTTCACCGTGACTACCTATCACCACGCACTTTGCTGGCTTTCGTCGCTTAAGGATCCCACTGGGCGTCTTGGTCGCTGGGCACTCCGGCTCCAAGAATACACTTACTCTGTTTCTTATAAATCTGGCCGATTGCACCGGGATGCTGACTGTTTGTCCCGCAATCCCGTGGATCCGCCTGAAGCCTCCGATGACATGCCTGCATGTGTACTCTCGCTCTCCGCTTTAAGCCACATCCGTGATGAACAGCGCCGTGATCCCCTTTTAAGTGACCTTATTCAGAAGCTGGATTCCGCAGCGCCCTTCGCCTCTTCGTGCTTAAAGATGACACCTTATATCGCTACAACGTCCACCCGGACGGACGCGAACTGTTGCTCGTCGTTCCTACGCATCTCCGCTTGAGCGTTACATGACGCCCCGACCGCTGGTCACCTTGGAGTCTCCCAGACCTACGATCGCGTTCGGCGTCGCTTCTTTTGGCCAGGTCTTTACCGCTCCGTTCGTCGTTACGTAGCTGCTTGTGAACCCTGCCAACGCCGAAAGAAACCACCCAAGCCTCCTGCTGGCCTTCTTCAGCCCCTTGACGTCCCAGCTGACCCCTTCTTCCGAGTTGGCCTTGACCTCCTCGGTTCTTTCCCGACATCTACTTCTGGAAACCAATGGATTGCCGTTGCTACGGACCACTCCACCTGCTACGCAATCACACGCGCTCTCCCTACCAGCTGTACTACGGACGTTGCTGATTCCCTACTACACCATGTCATCTTACATCACGGAGCTCCTCGTCAACTCCTCACTGACCGTGGCCGCTACTTTCCAGAGTTATCGATGACCTGCTTCGCTCCTGCGCGACAAAACACAAATTTACGACGGCTTACCACCCGCAAACTAACGGCTTGACTGAGCGCTTCAACCGGACGCTTACTGACATGCTTTATATGTATGTCTCATCTGACCCTAAAGACTGGGATGTTGCGTTGCCCTTCGTTACATTCGCTTACAATTCCTCCCGTCATGATACTGCTGGTTTCTCACCCTTTTATCTTCTGTTTGGCCGCGACCCAACGTTACCTTTTGACACTATCATCCCCGATGCCGTCCATTTGCCAACTGAGTACGCTCGTGATGCCATTTCCCGAGCTGATGCACGCCAAATTGCTCGTCGTTGCCTTACTACATCGCAAGACCACCAGAAGCACCGCTACGACTCCCGTCATCGCGACGTTATCTATACTCCGGGTGCCCTTGTGCTTCTATGGACTCCGACTCGGCGTGTTGGACTCTCAGAAAAATTGCTTTCGCGGCACTCCGGACCCTACCGTGTATTACGTCGTGTAACAGACGTCACGTATGAGATTGGCCCGCTCGAGTCTTCCTCGCCAACCCTTTCATCACCTACTGACGTTGTTCACGTATCCCGCCTGAAACCTTACCACTCGCCTGGATCACAGCAAGCACCATGACGGCGCTTGAGCAGCCGGGGGTCATGTCACGGTATGATTCATCTAGAGGAGCATCGATGAAGAAGACGCTGATGATCTGGCGCGCGCTCTCGGCCATATGGTTGACACTTGATCACCTTGTAAATATACTGTAAATACGTTCTCCTGTTGTGTTTGCCTCCCCGTAACAATATATACAATACATAGGAAATGAACTCTGAAATATGTCAATGCAGGCACAATTCTTATTATGTTTTTTGGAGTCGAGCCATATATAGGACAGTCTTTAATGGAACAAGGCCAGGCAGAGAATGCGGAATGTTACCTGGTATACTGTTGCAGCACGAAAAATTGCGCAGCTTTGGTAAAGTATAATGCCATGATATGGACCACCTTATACAGGAACGAAAAGGTCTGATTCAATAAGTCTTGAATGAGTGAGTAACAACTTTATTAATCGAAGGGGTGAGGTTTAAGAGAGTCTAAAGGTGTGAGTTGAGATACATTTGAGAGGGCTGGACTATGGTCGCCAGAATGGCAAAATTGGTGCTTGAAGAGAGATATCAGTTTATTCTGGACGCGTTCAGTGAGGTCAGAATTAGATTTGCAAGTTGCACCTCAATCTACAGAGACATACTCTAGTAGTGGAAGGCACACAGCAGCATATCATTTCAGAAACAGAACAGGTGAGTGGTCATCATGCAATATACAACATACAATGCCAAGAACGTGAAGGGCACGTTGTGCATATTTAGTGTGTGAACAAAAGCTTAGTGTTTTGTCGAAGTACACACCAAGATCTTTGATTTCATCGACCCTGGGCAGTGGAGCATCCCGAAGGGCGTATGAAAATTGTACATGGTGTGTTTGGCGCGTGTAACTTAACATCATGGTTTTGGAAGCATTTAAGAGTAGCATTATTGTTTCTGCACCAGCTTGAGAGTGAGAAAATGTCTTTTGAGGTCAATGCAGTCGTGAACACTGTTGGCAGACTTAAATATACTTAAGTCGTCCGCATACAAAGCCATGCTGCCCATCTATTAAAATGTTCTCAGCACTAACAGAAATCAGGGAGTGCAATGCCGACTTTTGACTGAATGCAGCAGATAGATATAGGCCGGTAGGTAGTAACTGCACTCCTAGCACCCGATTTGTGCACGGGCAATATCCATGCTACCTTCCAAGTGCTAGAAGATATGCTAGACTTTAGGGAACTATGGAAGATGCTTGGGACAACAGGGACGCTTCTATACGTCTTAAGCAGTGTGGGAGGAATACCATCAACACCACAAGAAAGGGAAGGTTTGAGCCACTTCATACACTTGAAAACAAGGTCTTCATTAACTGATAGCATAAACACTGTGCCAGGCTGTGAAGGAAAGTTACTTGAAGCATCCTTTACACCACATACACAACAGAAATGTTCTGCGAAGGCATCAACAGTGTTCAAGACATAGCCATTTTCATCAAGAAGACACCTCTTTGGCGCTCTCTTTAGAAGAATGACAGCGCACGAAGCTCCAGAAATATTTTGAATTATGTGTCATGCTGGCTTCAACACCATCATTGTGGTTGTAGGGATCATTATAATTATAATAATAATAATCTTAGCAGTAATATGGCACTCTAGACAGCTCGCCAGGCTAAAAAAAATAAGGTTCATGCCTGTACGCTAGAGCATCTGATAGTCAGCCATCTAGAGCAGGAATTTGCTCTAGACGACGCGCTCGCTCGCGCGCTCACACACACGCACACACGCACACGCTTGCTCACTTCCAGAGCAAGTCGCACGCACATACAGGGCAACAACTGGGAAGTCGACGGTGCACAATGCACAGGAGTGCCGGTTCAGTACGGTCGCAAACAAAGGGAGCCTTAATGGCCAAGGGGGTGGAGAGAAAGCTCTGTATAAGCATGGAGTTGCGGTGTTGGACCGTATCGGTGTGATGGGGCTCAGGCTGTCCTGATGTTCAGACGGACAGAAGAAGAAATATGTGTTTCCAAAGAGCCACACAGCACCCTGCAGAATATACGGACCGCTGGTATTGCAGGGTGCGCCACTTAAGCGCTTTGAGATGATCCTTGTAGGCTGGCATGAGCTTGCGACGACCGAAAAGATGGGAGTAGAGGGTGCGCGTTGCCCGGTGCTCAACAAGCTCACGTTTGTCAACAAGGTGAGCTTGGTACGGGGACTGTACTGATGAGCAGTACTCAAGATGTGGCGGTATGAGAGAAGTGTAGAGTCTGAAAACCTCAGGTCCCCAGGGAAGGGAGAGACAGGTCACAAATCGCAGAATACGACGAGCCTAGTGACTTGTGCGGAAACGTTGAGAGAAGGGCTAAATATTACACCCAGGGTGGGAAGGGCCCGAACGGTCGTCATGGGGGTGCCACCGAGGAATTAGATTGGGTGCACAGTGGTTTTGGTGTGGCTGATATGCATGGCAGCACTTTTTTCAGTGCTAACACAAAATTTGTTACTGTAGGCCCAGTCGTCCACCTCTACAAAATGTATTTATTTCAAGCGCATATGCTGCGCTGCGTATTGGCATTATGTTGCAGTGCAAGTGTTAACTAGTTAATTAAACACATTCTGCAATGAAGCACTAGGAACTTGGTTTTGAGTTAATCTGACTACAGTTTATAGTATCACAGCGAGATCCATTTTAGTGCAAGCTGAAGAGATTTGGGCAGCTTAAGCATACCGACTGCGCAAAGCACTGATAGCACCTTTACCCCTTCCCTGCAAACTCACACCATCTGCTCTTTTAATAAAAAAAATATCAAAAGCCAATTACAGTTTCACTGACTCAGTATATGCTGCTTGTAAAGCAGGCATCGAAGCAATCCTGGCAGCAGCATGCATAAGTCTTCTATGATGCAGGTCCTCCTATGCATTGCACACGGTGCACATATTGCAAACAGATTTTTTTTTTCAAGTACTCAAGTGATGTGTGGTGTTTTATGGTGCAAGGGCCAGTTATGACCAAAGAGCGCCATGCCAGTGTTTGTGAGTGTGCAGTGTAACGATGAAGTCTGAGAAGTAGATGAAGTGTGGTTGTAAAGGGGCCTAAAAATAATCGCTGTAAAATGCGTAAAATATACATGCACTAAAATCATGGCAATGACTAATGAGGTGTACTATGAAATGAAGAATGCACTGAGAAAGAATGACACGATATTTAAAATATTTAGGATGTAGTAGTTGGAAAGAAGCACTACTGCCTAAACAGAGCCCTTGAACCACAAGGGCCTGGAGGCATGTGCTTATACAAAACTACCATCACAGCGACATCCTCTGGAGAGAGGATGCGCTATGAATTTATTGGGCTTATAACATGCAGTACCACGTCATTTAAGAAAGCGAGGACTGCTTTAGTGCTAAACAGCGGTTCCTCACCAAGAAACATACTGGGATGCAGAGGGACATGATAGCGGTATACTAAAGGGAAATGTTTTTTTCTCTCTGTTTCGGCTTTCCGACACTCCAGGAGAACGTGGAGGACGGTTAGCCTCTCACCACATCTACCACAGGTTGGTGGTTCATCCCCAGTCAACAAAAAACTATGGGTGCCAAATGTATGACCTATTCTGAGACGACAAAACATGACATCAGTTCGCCGTGTTCTCGTTGCGGAGGGCCAGAAATCTAAGTGTGGCTTAATCAAGTGAAGCTTATTTGTTTGTGCATCCCACAGACGTTGCCAATGGCTTCGCAATTTCTTACGGAAGAAATGTTTCAAATCTGTTGCAGAAACAGCAGCTGTAGGATTAGTAGCCTGCAATGTTATTGACGTAGCCATTCGGTCAGCTAGCACATTACCCCCAATGCTTCTATGGCCAGGCACCCAGCATATAATGATATGGTGGTTAGATACATACGCTCTACACAGTACGGAATAGAGCTCAATGAGTGTAGGATTTTTCTGTTTACAGGGTGACTTTAAAGCGTTTACGACACTTAGAGAGTCTGTAAATATGATTTTTGAAGTTTAGATTTCCTTATATGCCTCACAGCTGACAATAGTGCATAGGCCTCAGCCGTAAAGATACTTGCTTCCGGGTGGAGTACACCGGATTCCGAGAAGGATGCGCCGACGGCTGCATACGACACCCCGTCACGTGACTTAGAAGCGTCTGTATAAAACTGTGCATGTGTACTTGGACTGGAGTTCAAGGAAATGCATTTTGATATGTGCCTCTGGTGCGTGCTTAGTGACCTCCACGAATGATGTGTCACACTCTATGAGCTGCCACTGCCACGGCGGTAACAGTTTCGCTGGAGCCATAAGACAGTGTTCAAGTAACGGAACACCCATTTCCTCACTAAGATTCCGCACACGCAAAGAGAACGGTTTTCTCGATGCCGGTCGATTTTGGAAGAGTGTGGCAGTGGTCATGTCGTTTATGGTTGAATAAGAGGGATGTTCAATGTTCGCATGTACTCTAAGAAAATATGTGAAACTATTATAGCGTGGTGGCGTGGAGTAGAGGTAGAACACCCGACTTCAAATCTGAAGGTCGTAAGTTCGAATCCTGCTCCATTCCACTACATTTTCAGGCATGGAGTGGTGCCTGACACCGGCAAAGAAAAAAAAAGTACATATTGCCGAGAGCTAGTGGGGCTATACTAGTTCAGGTGCAACCAAACTAGGCAGGCCCACTAAGCTTCATCAAAGTCACTCCCTCACCAGAACAGGAATTGGCCTCCCTGGTGCAGTATTCGGCCACTACCTCCCTCATGACTCCGACAATTAACCCATGGCCCTCAGTTCCCAGTGGCTGCGGAGCACCTGACCAAGGCGGCGGTCAGACCTGCTACGCGGCAGAGGGTGCTAAGAATCTCTGGGTCAAGGCAGGCCGCCAATGGAAACTGAACCTGGCAACGTTCAACACGCGCACCCTCTCGAGTGAGGCTAGCTTAGCAGGACTATTTGAAGAATTATCAGGCATTTCCTGGGATATTATTGGCCTTAGTGAGGTTAGAAGAACTGGTGAGGCTTACACAGTACTGACTAACGGCCACGTCCTCTGCTACAGAGGTCTTCCAGATAAGAAAGAATCCGGGGTAGGATTTCTAGTGCATAACAACGTAGCGGGCAACATTGATGAATTCTACAGCATTAATGAAAGGGTAGCAGTCGTCGTAATGAAGCTGAATAGGAGGTACAAAATGAAGGTAGTGCAAGCCTATGCCCCAACCTCTAGTCACGATGATGAAGAAATAGAACAGTTTTATGAAGATGTTGAACTAGCAATGAGAAAGGTGCAAACTCAGTATACTTTAGTCATGGGCGACTTCAATGCAAAAGTGGGGAAAAAGCAGGTTGGTGAGCAAGCCATTGGCAACTACGGCATCGATTCTAGGAATGCAAGAGGAGAGATGTTAGTAGAATTCGCGGAAAGGAATAGGCTCCGAATAATGAATACCTTCTTCAGGAAGCGCAGCAACAGGAAGTGGACCTGGAAAAGCCCTAATGGAGAAACAAGGAATGAAATAGATTTCATACTCTCTGCCGATCCAAGCATAGTGCAGGATGTAGAAGTGTTAGGTAAGGTTAAGTGCAGTGACCATAGGTTAGTGAGGTCTAGGATTTCTCTCAATTTGAAGAGAGAGAGAGTGAAATTAGTCAAGAGGAAACAGGCCAACCTAGAGGCAGTCAGGGTAAAAGCAGACCAATTTAGGCTGGTGCTCGCAAACAAATATGCAGCTTTAGAACAGGAAGATGAAGATAACATAGAGCTAATGAGTGAAACCGTAACTAGGCTGATCTCAGAAGCAGCAATTGAAGTGGGAGGTAAGGCACCAAAGCAACCTGTAGGGAAGCTCTCCCAAGAAATATATTCCAAAAGAACTTCTTCTTGGGCAAGTTGGTGCTGATATTTCCTAGGTGAACTTGTCTGTGGCGCGAAATGCATTTTGTGAAAAGGGGACAGAAGAGAAGAGACAGTGAAGCGCCAAACTACCAACTGTTTAATGACAGCGCCAGAGCATACAGAAACAAAGTTAACTTCCGCGCGTGCGCAGAGAGCCAAGGTATGACATGGAACTACATGGTCATGATAACATTTTATCAAGAAAGCACATTTCTGCAGAATACAATGTGATGGATGTGTCACTAACACAATCAGACCCTTTCTTTTTAATAAAGTAAGCTTCCAACAACTCCCTCGAAGTTTTGTCGCTACTTTTGCCCAGAATCGACACTTGCTTAAAGCGTGGCTCACAATGACAGGCCTTACAATGCGCAGGAAGATGCGCATTGTCACACTTACCAATACTATTGGCATGCTCCCTCAGTCTGTCATTAATGCAACGTCCCGTTTGTCCAATGTAGGACCTGCCGCAGTCTAGGGGTATCTCATAGACCACCCCTTCAATACAGCTTCTGACAGGGTTGGTGTGCTGCTTCTGGCAGCCCCGCGGCCCATCGCGTGTGATACGAGGGCATAATTGAGCCAACTTGTTGGGAGCTGAAAAAACAACGGGAATGCCATATCTGGTAGCTACCTTCTTGAGGTTATGGCTCAAACGGTGAACATATGGGACTACCTCTGGCTTAACACGCTCCCTTTCCTTCGAGTGCGCCTTCACATTGGCAGTAGAGGCTTTCAACTTTTGCAGCAGGGACTCAATCACAGAATTTAAGACAGACTGAGGGTAGCCAGCCCTTAACAGTCTCTCAAGCTGATTGCGAAAACTCGCCTGCATCTGATGTACACATGACTTGCGCAGAGCCAATTCTAGGCAAAGTAAGGCGATTTTTCAGCTCCCAACAAGTTGGCTCAATTATGCCCTCGTATCACACGCGATGGGCCGCGGGGCTGCCAGAAGCAGCACACCAACCCTGTCAGAAGCTGTATTGAAGGGGTGGTCTATGAGATACCCCTAGACTGCGGTAGGTCCTACATTGGACAAACGGGACGTTGCATTAATGACAGACTGAGGGAGCATGCCAATAGTATTGGTAAGTGTGACAATGCGCATCTTCCTGCGCATTGTAAGGCCTGTCATTGTGAGCCACGCTTTAAGCAAGTGTCGATTCTGGGCAAAAGTAGCGACAAAACTTCGAGGGAGTTGTTGGAAGCTTACTTTATTAAAAAGAAAGGGTCTGATTGTGTTAGTGACACATCCATCACATTGTATTCTGCAGAAATGTGCTTTCTTGATAAAATGTTATCATGACCATGTAGTTCCATGTCATACCTTGGCTCTCTGCGCACGCGCGGAAGTTAACTTTGTTTCTGTATGCTCTGGCGCTGTCATTAAACAGTTGGTAGTTTGGCGCTTCACTGTCTCTTCTCTTCTGTCCCCTTTTCACAAAATGCATTTCGCGCCACAGACAAGTTCACCTAGGAAACTCTCCCAAGAAACAAAGGACCTAATAAAGAAACGGCAAAACATGAAAGTGTCCAACTCAAGAGATCAGATAGAATTCGCTGAACTGTCAAAACTGATCAACAAGAAAAAAGTAAGGGATATTCGAAATTATAACGTGGGAAAAATTGAAGCCGTAAAATATGGACGCAGCATGAAATCAGTAAGAAGAAAACTAGGCATAGGACAAGGCAAGATGTATGCACTGAAAGATAAGCATGGTAATATCATCAGCAATTTCGATGACATAGTAAAAGCAGCAGAAGAATTCTATACTGACCTGTACAGTAGCCAAAACAGCCAAGCTTCTTCCATTCGAAATAGTGATGAACCGGATACAGAAGCTCCTTCTATAACTAGCGATGAAGTTAGAAGGGCCTTGAAAGATATGACCAGGGGAAAAGCGCCTGGAGAAGATGGAATAACAGTAGATTTAATCAAAGATGGAGGAGATATCATGCTTGAAAAGCTTGCGGCCCTTTATACGCAATGCCTCACCACTTCAAGTGTACCAGATAGCTGGAAGAACGCCAACATTATACTTATCCATAAGAAGGGAGACGTTAAAGAATTGAAGAATTACAGACCCATTAGCTTGATTTCAGTATTGTATAAAATATTCACCAAGATAATTTCCAATAGAATCAGGACAACACTTGACTTCAGTCAACCGAGAGAACAGGCTGGCTTCAGGAAGGGGTATTCTACGATGGACCATATCCATGCCATCAATCAGGTAATCGAGAAATCTGCGGAGTACAATCAACCTCTCTATATGGCTTTCATAGATTATGAAAAGGCATTCGATTCAGTAGAGATATCAGCAGTCATAGAGGCATTGCGTAATCAAAGAGTGGAGGAGGCATACGTGAATATCTTGGCAAATATCTACAAGGATTCCACAGCTACCTTGGTTCTCCACAAGAAAAGTAGAAAGATACCTATCAAGAAAGGGGTCAGGCAAGGAGACACAATCTCTCCAATGCTATTCACTGCATGCTTAGAAGAAGTATTCAAGCTCTTAAGACTGGGAAGGAGTAGGAGTGAGGATCAATGGCGAATATCTCAGCAACCTTCGGTTTGCAGATGACATTGTCCTATTGAGCAACAATGGAGAGGAATTACAACAAATGATTGAGGACCTTCATCGAGAAAGTGCAAGAATTGGGTTGAAGATGAATATGCAGAAGACAAAGATAATGTTCAATAGCCTGGCAAGGGAACAAGAATTCAGGATCGCCCGTCAGCCTCTAGAATCTGTAAAGGAATATGTTTATCTAGGTCAATTACTCACAGGGGACCCTGATCATGAGAAAGAAATTTACAGAAGAATAAAATTGGGTTGGAGTGCATACGGCAGGCATTGCCAAATCCTGACTGGGAGCTTACCACTGTCGTTGAAAAGAAAAGTGTACAATCATTGCATTCTACCGGTGCTAACATACGGGGCAGAAACTTGGAGGTTAACAAAGAAGCTCGAGAACAAGTTAAGGACCGCACAAAGAGCAATGGAACGAAAAATCTTAGGAGTAACGTTAAGAGACAGGAAGAGAGCGGTGTGGATCAGAGAACAAACGGGGGTAGACGATATTCTAGTTGACATTAAGCGGAAGAAATGGAGCTGGGCAGGCCATGTAATACGTAGGATGGATAACCGGTGGACCATTAGGGTTACAGAATGGATACCAAGAGAAGGGAAGCGCAGTCGAGGACGGCAGAAAGTCAGGTGGGATGATGAGGTTAGGAAATTCGCAGGCGCAAGTTGGAATACGCTAGCGCAAGACAGGGGTAATTGGAGATCGCAGGGAGAGGCCTTCGTCCTGCAGTGGACATAAATATAGGCTGATGATGATGATGATGATGATGATGATGATGATGATGATGATGATGATGATGATGATGATGATGATGATGATGATGATGATGATGATGATGATGATGATGATGATGATGATGATGAAGTGACCACTGATTCGACTCTACGTAGAGGCTGTGGATCGGACTTGTTCGGAAAGCACCGGTCGCGAGGCGGATGCCCAGATGGTGAACGGGGTCTAGAATTTTTAATGCACTTGGCGTTGCGGAATTATAAATTATAGCTCCGTAATCAAGGCGTGAGCGGACAAGACTGTTGTACAAGTTCAGTAGGCATTTTCGGTCACTACCCCATGTTGCGCGCGACAAAACTTTTAAAAGGTTCATCGTCTTCAGACACCTTGCCTTCAAATATTTAAGATGGGGGGATAAAGGTAAGCTTTGAGTCTAGAATTATTCCCAGGAATTTATGTTCACTGCTCACGGATAGTTCCTCTTGATTAATCGTGAGATTTGGCACTGGTGTCATGCCTCTTTTGTTTGAGAAAAGTATGCACGTACTTCTCTTTGCATTTATTTTAAATCCATTTACATCAGCCCATTTAGACAGTTTGTTTAATCCAAGCTGTACCTGTCGTTCGCAGATAGCAATGTTGCATGATTTGAAACCTATCTGTACATCATCGACGTACACAGAGTAAAACATGCTGCGTGGAATAACTGCGTGAATACAGGGAGTTCATTTTTACAATAAAGAGTGTGCAACTAAACACACCCCCTTGTGGCACGCCAGCCTCCTGGGTGAATGTTCTAGATAAAACATTGCCCACTCTTACGCGAAACGTCCGGTTAGACAAGTAGCTTTCAACTGTGTTTAACATATTTCCACGGACCCCCATCGCGGAAAGATCTCGCAGAATCCCGAAGCGCCATGTCGTGTCGTACGCTTTCTCTAGATCTAGAAAGACCGAAAGTAAAAACTGTTTATGTATAAACGCATCTCTAATGTTTGCCTCGATGCGAACAAGGTGGTCTATTGTTGACCTACCTTCTCGGAAGCCACACTGGAAGGGGTCTAGTATTTTGTCATTTCGTAGGAAACAGATTAGGCGCCGGTTTATCATTTTTTCATACAACTTGCACAGGCAGCTTGTTAGCGCTATTGGCCTGTAGCTGCTAGCTAAAGACGGGTCCTTGCCTTGTTTAAGAATCGGGATGACTATGGCTTCTTTCCACAAGGAAGGAATATATCCAGCCGCCCACGTGGCATTAAAGAGAGAGAGGAGTGTTGTCAGTGTTTCGGGGTGTAAGTACCTAATCATTTCGTAGATGATACGGTCGCCACCTGGCGCTGAGTTGTTGCAACAGGCGAGAGATGCTTTAAGTTCGGCTAAGCTGAATGGTCGGTTGTAAGCCTCATTTGATGAACCTTTGCGATTAAGGGGCTGCCGCTCTTCGCGTTCTTTGAACTTCAGGAAAGATTGTGTATAGTGCGATTCACTCGATACATATTCGAAGTGTTTGCCTAGACTATCCGCCTGGTCTTCCAGGCTATCACCTTGGCTATTTACTAAGGGTAGGGGATGTGACTCCCGACCTATTAATTTATTTACCCTATTCCAGACTTTCGTTTCATCTGTATACGAGTTTATGCTGGAGATGTACTTTTCCCAGCTCTCTCTTTTAGCACGTCTACGCGTTCTCCTGCCCTGCGATTTTGCTTGTTTAAAATTAATCAAGTTTTCGGCTGTTGGGGAGTTGCTAAACAATCCCCAGGCCTTGCTTTGCTTTTTACGTGCTTTTTGGCATTCCTCGTTCCACCAAGGCAGGCGACGCTTATTAGCTAGTCCATTAGTTTGTTGTATGCACCTTTCTGCAGCGTCAGTGATAAAACCTGTTATATACGCCACAGCATCGTCTATCTTAAGAGAGGCAATGTCATCCCGGCCTATAT
The DNA here is from genome assembly GCF_013339745.2 of Dermacentor silvarum. Classification (NCBI taxonomy): domain Eukaryota; kingdom Metazoa; phylum Arthropoda; class Arachnida; order Ixodida; family Ixodidae; genus Dermacentor; species Dermacentor silvarum. The sequence continues at coordinate 172,900,230 of NC_051161.1, read as the reverse complement.
ATGTTATTTCTTTAAAAAGTTGCCAGTTAGCAGAGTTAACCTTCCATCGGGGAACATGTGGCGAGCAACCATCTTGTTTTGTTAAGCTTAGCATAATTGGAAAGTGGTCGCTCCCAAAGGGGTTCTTCAGAACGGACCACTGCAGGTACGGAATTAGTGTACTCGACACGATACTCAAATCTATGGAGGAGTATGAATTATGGGCCACGCTGTAGTACGTTGGCTCTTTCTTATTAAGTAAACATGCTCCCGAGGAAAAAAGGAAGTTTTCAATTAGGCGACCTCTTCCATCACAACGCGAGTCTCCCCACAAGGTGTTATGTGCATTGAAATCTCCGAGAACTATGTATGGCTCCGGAAGTTCATTTATGTAGTTTTGAAATTCAGTTTTATGTAGCTGATAATTGGGAGGGATGTATATAGAGCTGATAGTGATCAGCTTGTCAAACAACACCCCTCGGACAGCAACTGCCTCTAGGGGCGTACGGAGTTTTAATTCCCGGCAGGCAATACCTCTATCGACTACAATAGCCACACCACCGGAAGACACGACTGTGTCATTGCGGTCTTAACGAAAAATGGCGCATTGCCGGAGAAAGTTTGATTGTGTAGGTTTAAGGTGTGTCTCTTGAACACACAGCACCTTAGGATTAAACCTGTGTAGGATTTCTTTGACGTCATCGAGGTTGTGTAGGAGTCTTCTGACGTTCCATTGTATTATTTGTGTATTCATGTTGGAAGTGTTTTTTTTTGTGCTGTGTGTTTAAAAAAGAGACTAATTTAACTTACAGAGCCCTTGTCGGGCCTAGTGTTGCGGGCTTTTTCTTTTTTGGAGCGATCGCGAGATTCTCGCGGCTCCTTTGGCGCTTGCGGCGCTGTCTGGCAGGTTGTTGTGTCCATCGCCTCTTGCGAGGCGCTGGACACGCGCTCTTGCGAGCGGTTTTGACGGGAAGGCCTCGTTTCGAGGGACGAGGCCCTTGAGGCCACCAGCCCGGAGGTCGATGGCCCCTTCTTGTGAGTTGGCGGAGCAGCGCGAGCTGCAGCCGCCGGGGCGGGCGGATGGCGTCACTGCCGGCTCACTGTGTGTGGGCCGGACAGCCGCCGGAAGCCGTTGCGACGCTGCCCCCTGACGCGCCACTTCGGCAAAGGTTTTCTTTGACAGGTAGGATACCCGCCTGCGTGCCTCCTTGAACGTTAGATTTTCCTTTACTTTAATTGTTACAATTTCTTTCTTTTTTCCAGGATGGGCACGACCGCGAGTATGCGGCGTGCTCACCATCACAGTTCACACAGTGGAGAGAGTTTTCGCATGATTCAGAGAGATGCTCAGTTGCACTGCATTTCGCACAAGTCTGACGGCCTCGGCAGTTCTGCGAACTGTGGCCGAATCTTTGGCATTTGAAGCATCGAAGAGGGTTTGGCACGTATGGCCTGACACGTAATTTAATGTATCCGGCTTCAATGGTCTCGGGTAGAATACTAGAACCAAAAGTAAGGATTATATGTTTTGTCTTTAGCTCCTTGCCATCGCGCCTCATCTTGATTCGTTTTACAGTCAAATCATTTTGTTCTTTGAATCCTTCCAAAAGTTCATCTTCGGTGAGCTCCAACAGGTCGTCATCAGAAATAACACCGCGGGTGGTGTTCATTGTGCGGTGCGGGGTCACAGTCACAGGAAAGTCTCCAAACGACACTAGATTCTGTAGTTTATCATGCTGTTTCTTATCGCGGAGTTCAAGGAGGAGGTCACCGCTGGCCATCCTCGTCGCCTTGTAACCTGGTCCTATAGTCTCTGTCAGAGTCTTTGCAACGACAAAGGGTGAGATCACTCTCACGGTCTTTTCAGTTTTCTCACTGTGTACCACGTGGTAGTGTGAAAAGTTTTCAACATGTCGCCCAAAAAATTTGAAAACTTCTTCGGTGCGCTCTTTTGGGGGCGATCAGAAAGCGCGGGAAAAGAATTAGCCATAAAATATTCATGTTTCGGCAGAAACGCCAGCCACCCACCATGGAGTCCTACTAGGGGACGCTGCAGTGCCTGTAAACATAGGCCCTGCAGACGCCAGCTGTACGTCACCACTATAACCGAATATGAAATAACCTAGGCAGGCTACTCACACAGGGTTAACCCTCGCTGCCAAGAAGATCGGAAGGAATAGAGAAGAGAGAAGGCAGGAAAGATTAAAAGTAAGAGAAAGGCGAAGGTTGGAGAGGAGGATAGGAAAAGGCAACTACCGATTTCTCCCGGATGGGTCAGTCCGGGAGTGCCGTCTACGTGAAGCCGAGGCCAAAGGGGTGTGTTGCCTCCGCCAAGGAGCCATAAAGGTCCAAGCACTCAGCATCGGCTCAACCCCCAGGATCCCCTTTTCCCCGGACACGGCTAAGCCACGCACGGTTAGACGTGGGAGGGTCCAACCCTCGTGTGCTCGGGTCCGTGGTGTCGCAACACACCAAACGCCTGCTGACGCAGACGCCCCTGCGGGCAAGTACTCAAGTACAAGAACAGAAAGACTCAAACATGACAGTGCTGTGTCACGTTTCCTTCAGGGTGTCGGCGTTCTTGAGCGCTGCACGAGCGATTTATCCCCAACTAGCCCATAAGACAACTGCACTTGAAAGAAGTGAGTGAAGGAAACAGCGCAGAGCTCGCCCGTTAAACCCGAGTCACCTGAGACCACATAATTCACACACGAAACACGCCGCGGTTCACCAACTGAAGTTCCACACGGTTCATTTACACCACAAACCACACGCAGTCGGGAGTGTCATATTTCAAATCACAGCAGTGCAAAACGTAACTGAAATTTCATTTCCTTCGGCAGAGTTTCTCAGCTGGGCTCGTTCACCGCCGGTCGAACTCGACGGATGCGCTAGGCCTACGCGTAATGCAAACAATCAATCAATCAATCTTTATTTCGCATTCATTCATTTACAAAAAAATTAACGCTGGGACAAGAACTAAAAGCTGCTTGTTTGCAGCTTGACAAGGTTCTTGCCCATATTCATGACAACGGGGGCATAATAAAATAAAGTTTGTACACTTTAGTGTGCGCAATGTACAATCAATGACAGAGTGTAAGTGAAAATGTGTAAGGTGAAATGTACAATTAGCGTTACAAAGCAGTGTGTTTAGTCAGTACAAATGACATATATGAATATACAGTATATATCAGATATACATAATTATTTTTGATTGCTGAAGGGTTAAAATTTATCATATTACATTCTATTAACATACGAAAACACAGACACCAAATAAAGTTGTGTATAATTGTCTTGCAGGTTACATCCTATATGCGAAAATGTTACACATGGTGAAAAAGAAACAAAAAAGTTCTTGTAATTATGGTTGAGGTAGAGATATATAACTGCATAGAAACACTAGTATTCTTGCATGTTATTAAAACCTAAAACCACCTAATTAAAAGAGGTAAGTAGTGACTTCTCATAGCCAAAGGAACGCTATGAAAATAATTACTCAATTTGAATTAGGAAGTGTCGTATTGTTTTCCTAGTAATTTCAGATATATTGACATCCTTTTCATGTAGTTTATTTAATAAGGATGGAACACGATGGGTTAAACGATTTGATCCGTAATTCGTACGGGAGAGTGGTAGCAGCCATCTCTTTCTTTCCCTAATGTTATAGGATATATCTGTTGGTTCTGTTAGGTTGCACAAACCCAAGAACGCTTCATTGTTATATTTAAAATATATCTGGTATTTAAGGGCAAGGTTAACTTCATATAAACTTGGTAGACAAATGATAATAAATTTGGAAAATAGTTCAGATGTATGTGCGTCGAATGGCGCGTTTGCGATATGACGAACAGCCTTTTTTGTAGCAGTAATAATTTAGTGATAATTTGCTTTGACGTGGTACCCCACACAAGGTTGCAATACATTAAATGAGATGAGAATAGGGCATTATAAAGGATCAGCTTAACTTTAGATGTTATCGTCTCACGGAGTGTACAAAGCACGCCGCAAGCTTTCATTCCATGTTCATTCCACATTAATTTTTGATGAAATATAACACCCAAGGTTTTGACGTTAGGAACAAGTTCAATTACTTCAGAGCCAACCTGCAACAGTATGTCTTCACTCAGATGCTTTTGTGGAGGTGCAAAAATAACAGCTTTTGTTTTTGTTGTATTTAATTTGAGAGCGTTGACCTTGCTCCATTCGGACATTTGCCAACAATGAGAGATTGCCGATATTACGAGACTGAAAAAAGAGGCTGGTGTCGTCCGCATAAATTATAAAGTTCGCGTCATTAGATATGTTGACAATGTCGTTAACATATATATTAAATAATACTGGCCCTAGTATACTTCCCTGGGGAACGCCCTGTGTAATTTCCCGGAGACATGAGTCTTCTGATGAAATTGAAACGAGTTGTTTTCTGTAGTTAAGATAAGATTGTAGGAGCTTCAAAGAAATGCCCCGAAACCCATAATGCTCTAGTTTAGTAAGCAAAGTCTGATGATTTAGCCTATCAAATGCTTTAGAGTAGTCCACGAAAATTCCTAGCGTTAGTTCCTTATTTTCAAAACCATTTGAAATGAATACTTTTTGGGTTAGCAGAGCCAATTCAGTTGACATTCCCCCACGGAACCCAAATTGTTTATTTGATATGATGGAATGTTTATCACAAAATGACTTTATTCTTTTACAGATAACTTTTTCTAGTCCCTTGGACAGGACAGGCAGTACTGAGACTGGCCTGTAATTCGACAGCATATTTTTGTCACCGGACTTGAATAAGACTAACTTTCACGTGTTGCATTTTTTCAGGAAAAATTCCAGTTGACAGTGATAGGTTAAAAATATGAGTAAGTACTGGTAGCAAGAGATCAAGCACGAACTTAACAGGTCTTATTTCAAGCCCGTTCACATCACGGGATTTACTATTTTTTAATGACATGAATGTCGTGTAAACTTCGTGTGGATCTGTAGGTTGAAGAAAAGCTGTATGTGCGTTGCGTGCGCCCAAATAGTTGGTTACTGATTTGTCGTGAGTACTTTTTTCCAGACTGGTGAAATAATCATTAAACACATTTGCTAATTCTTTGCCTCTTAGTGTTCTATCCTCAACTACGAGTGCAAGGTCAACACTATTGCGGACATCGCAATGCAACAGCTTTTTAATTTCGCGCCATAATAAACTGCTCCGATTACTCAACTCATGAAACAGGTTCTCGTAATATAGCTTTTTAGCATTTCGTACGAATTTTGTAACATAGTTCCTGTATTTCCAAAAGGCTGCAAAATCATCAGGGTTCCTCGTTCTGACAAACTTATGATACAGTGAATCCTTCTCACGGATCATCCTAAGGCATTCGTCATTAAGCCATGGTTTTCGTATTCTAGTTGACTTCTGTACTCTTCTATATTTAAAGGAGTTGTCGTATGCTTCCTTAAGGGAACGCATGAGTTTTTCATATGCCTCATCCGCGTCCTGACATAGAAGCACCGAACTCCAATCAATATTACAAATGTTTTGCCGGAAAGCGTTTAGTGTTTTGTAATTAATTTCCTGGAAAACAAATGAGTGAGACTGACGCACTGGTTTTGAAGCCTGATGAAACCTGCAGAACATGTATACCGGCAAATGATCGCTCATGTCAGCCACAATCACTCCCGATTTGGTGGCATCTTCAGAACAGTTTGTGATGAATAGATCGAGTAATGTTTCAGATGCATGACTCACGCGTAGGTTCTGTAATAACATTCCTACAGTAAAAAGAGTGGAGGAGTAGTTGTACGGCTTGGGATTGCGAAGTGCTTTGTAAAAGATTAACATTGAAATCACCACCAACGGAAAGATTCATGTCGTTTAGACACACGAAACTGAGAATGCTTTCAAAGAAAGAAATAAAGTTATCGATATTTCCATCAGGTGGGCGATACACAACCACAAAAACGTACTTTTTGTACTGCAAGCTTAAAACTTCATAATCTGGCGTTATAGTAGAGAACTCGGGGATCAAGGTGCAAGAAAACTCATTCGATACTAACTGCAGCACGCCGCCTCCGCGACGGGAAGGCCTGTTTAAGAAAAAGGATTGATACCCAGGCAGGTGGAGTACGTCACTCTCCTGCCTGTACCAAGTCTCAGTTACCATAATCACATTAAAATGAAAAAGAAAATTTGCTTTAAAACATGGAAAGCTCATCACACTTGTTCTTTGCAGATTGCGCATTCGAGTGCAAGAATTTCAAGTAGTTGCAGTCGTGTGGCACTACAATGTCACCAGGTGTATCCATTTATAAATAAAGATAAGATTAATGCGAACAAAAAAAGCGCGTTTAGCTTACAATGGTGGCACGTTGCATGTTTTCCAAGTCTGACTCACAGGAAATACGCAGGACAGGTGATGTTTCTGACGTGCGAAAATCTTGCCGTTCTTAGCCCATGCGAAACGCCAGTTTACTTCCTTTTTCTTAGCAATGGTCATGCCTAGCAGCTTCTTCAGCTGCGGGCAGAGGTGCTCATTTATGTAGACAGACTGGTTAGCAGAAAATCCGATCTCACTTGTAGTGAGCCTGTGCTTCCTGGCCTTATTAAGGAATACATTGCGTTTAGTCCTGCTGTGGAAAACCACAACTATGTTGGGATCAGAGTCAGAGTTTCGCGCCGGAATTCGGTGGCAGGCTTCAACGTCCTCTTTCCTAATGGTCTCCCCGAGAACGTCGCCAACTTTTCCAAGTACGCCTATGAGGCTCTCGTACATCTCCTGCGGAATTCCTTTCACTGCAATATTTTTATTTCTAGAATACTGATCTTCTGCCACAACTTTCATGGCATTTTTCTGCACTTTCCTTTTCAACGCCTCAATTTCTTGCGCTAGCACCTGTTGTGTTTCTTTCAGTGCCACATTCTCGTTTTTTACTTTACTACATTCTTTCTTTAGAGCCTCGAATTCTTTGTTTATGAAGTCCATGCTGTTCTTCAGTTCGCTTAATTCTTTGCGAAATTCGCGCTTCAGGTCAGAAATTTCAGTCGCCATAATGCCCAAACGCCAAAATCAGAACAGAAAACAGTCAACACAACCAGGCAGCAGAGGCAGCAAAATACTTAGCAAGGCACTCTGAAAAGAATCGGAAAATTTCAAACCTGAAGAAATAAGCAGAAGCGTTCAGAGTTCGTACTGTTTGCCGCCTCCGCTGCCAAGTGACTGCCGTAGTTGTCTGGGGGTCCTTTTAACGGGATCCAGGCGGTGACGACAGGGTCACGTGGTGGCACATTGACTCTTTATTGCGCTGTCAGTGCTGCTGCGCTCAGGACGCAGGCGCCAAAGACGCCCGTGACGAAAGCCCGAGGCGATGACCAGCGATAGATCCGAGAAGGCCTGAAGAAATAAGCAGAAGCGTTCAGAGTTCGTACTGTTTGCCGCCTCGGCGGTAGACGAGTGTTGATTATCCAGACTTCACACTTGGAAAACATGTTTCCATTCGTTTCGAGCACAAGAAAATATAATACAACAAGCACAGGCATTGCCGCAATCGTGATTCGGTTGGGTGTTTTAGCAGACGATCGCAATGAGATCGGCGGAACCCAGCGAGCCTGCAGGTTGGGGTCGGCGGCGTCGTTCGAACTCGGCACGAATTCTCGTCGTACTTCCACCCCCCCCCCCCCCCCCCCCCACGGTCGTCGGTCGTGTCGTTGTCGGCCTAGTACCCCAACACTGACTTTAAGGGGCGTCTGCGCAAGCACACGAGGGTTGGACCCTCCCGCGTCTATCCGTGCGCGGCTTAGCCGTGTCCGGGGAAAAGGGGATCCTGGGAGGTTGAGCCAACGCTGAGTGTTTGGACCTTTCAGGCCCCTCGGCGGAGGCAACACACCCCTTTGGCCTCGGCTTCACGTAGACGGCACTGCCGGACTGACCCACCCGGGGAAATCGGTAGTTGCCTTTTCCTGTCTCTCCAATCTTCGTCTTTCTCTCGCCTTTTCATCTTTCCTGTCTTCTACTCTCTTCTATATTACTTCCGATCTTCTTGGCAGCGAGGGTTAACCCTGTGTGAGTAGCCAACCTAGGTTAGTTCATATTCCGTTATTGTGGTGACGTACGGCTGGCGTCTGCAGGATCTGTGTTTACAGGCCCTGCAGCGTCCCCTCGTTGGGCTCCGTGGTGGGTGGCTGGCGTTGCTGCCGAAAAATCCATATATCCTTATTGCTAGTTCCTTCCCCTCACTCCCTGATCGCCGTCTGAAACGAGGGCGCACCGAAGACGTGTTCCAGTTCTTTGGACAACAAAGACAAAACTTTCCACTATTCCATGTAATTCATTCTGAAAAAGCAGGAAAACAAGTACGAACAATCTCCCCTTTTCTAGTCTCTAAATCCCTTACTGTTGCTCTTGGGCAAGGTTATAAGGCATCGAGGATGGCCAGTGGTGATCTCCTCTTGGAGCTCCACGATCAGAAGCAATATGAAAAGCTGCCCAATATAGTGTCCTTTGGGGACATCCAAGTAACTGTAACCCCACACCGCACCATGAACACCACCCGCGGCGTTGTCTCAGACGACGATTTGTTGGAACTGACTGAAGCTGAACTCTTGGAGGGCTTCAGTGAGCAGAATGTCATCAACGTTAAACGAATTAAAATGAGGCGTGACGGTAAAGAAATCCAGACTAAGCACCTGATACTTACTTTCAATTCAAGTGTTCTGCCCGAGTCCATCGAGGCCGGGTACATCAAACTTCGTGTTAGGCCATATGTGCCAAATCCTCTGAGATGTTTTAAGTGCCAGCGATTTGGGCACAGCTCACAGAACTGCCGAGGTCGGCAAACTTGTGCGAAATGCAGTGCACACGAACACACTTCTGAATCTTGTGAAAACTCTCTCCACTGTGTAAACTGTGATGGGGAACACGCCGCATACTCGCGGTCCTGCCCATCCTGGAAAAGGGAAAAGGAAATTGTCACAATTAAAGTAAAACAAAAAATTTTGTTCAAAGAGGCACGTCGGCAGGTGGCCTACCTGCCAAAAACCAGCTTTGCCGAAGTGGTGCGTCAGGGGGCTGCGCCACAACGGCTTTCGGCAGCTGTCTGGCACACGCGTAGTGAGCCAGCGGTGACGCCATCCACCCCCTCGGCGGCTGCAGCTAGTGCTGCTCCGCCATCTCAGAAGAAGGGGCCATCGACCTCCGGGCTGGTGGCCTCAAGGGTGTCGTCTCTTGAGACGAGGCCTTCAACGCGAACAAACCGCTCTCAAGAGCGGGTGTCCAGCGCGCCGCTTGAGCCGATGGACACATCTAGCCAGACCGCGCAGCCAGCGCCTAAGGAGCGGCGAGAATCTCGACCGCTCCAAAAAAGAGAAACCCCGCATTACAGGGCCTCTAAAGGGTTCTGTAAGCTAACTTTCTTTTCTTAAACACACAGCACAAAACTCTTTTTAATATGGGCACTCAAATAATTCATTGGAATGTCAGAGGTCTCCTTCAAAATCTTGACGACGTTAAAGAACTCCTCCGCAAGTTTAGTCCCAGGCTGCTGTGTGTTCCAGAAACACACCTCAAACATACACAAACAAATTTCCTCAGACAATATGCTATTTTTCGCAAAGACCGCGAGGACACTGTCGTGTCATCCGGTGGTGTAGCTATCATAGTTGACAGAGTTGTTGCCTGCCGGGAAATAAAACTTCGTACGCCCCTAGAGGCAGTTGCTGTCCAAGGGGTGCTGTTTGACAAAGCTAGTCACTATCAGCTCTATATACATCCCCTCCCAGTTATCACCTTAAAAAACCGAATTTCAAAACTACATAGATGAACTTCCGGCTCCATACACAGTTGTCGGAGATTTGAATGCACACAACATATTGTGGGGAGACTCTCGTTGTGATGCGAGAGGTCGTCTAATCGAAAACTTTCTCTTTTCCTCAGGAGCATGTATACTCAATAAGAAAGAGCCAACGTACTACAGCGTGGCGCATAATACATACTCCCCCATAGATTTAAGTATCACGTCGACTGCGCTAATGCCGTACCTGGAGTGGTCCGTTATCAAGAACCCTTTTGGGAGCGACCACTTCCCAATTATATTAAACTTAACAAAACAAGATGGATGCTCGCCACACATTTCCCGATGGAAGGTGGACACAGCTAACTGGGAACGTTTCCGAGAACTTACATATTTAAGCACGGACGATATTGCCTCCTTTAATATAGAAGACGCTGTGGCGTATATAACAGGCTTTATAATTGACGCTGCCACGAAATGCATCCGTCAAACTAACGGACTTACAAATAAACGTCGCATCCCGTGGTGGAATGAAGAATGTAAACAAGCACGGAAAAATCAAAACAAACCTTGGGGACGACTTCGCGACTCTCAAACTGCCGAAAACTTCATTAGTTTCAAGCAAATAAAATCCCAAGGTAGAAGGACACGCCGACGTGCTAAAAGAGAGAGTTGGGAGAAGTACATCTTCGGTATAAATTCTTACACGGATGAGACAAAAGTGTGGAATCGAGTTAATAAATTAAAAGGCCGGAAGGTACACCCATTACCCTTAGTCAGTACCCATGGTGAGAGCCTGGAAGACCAGGCAGATTGTCTGGGCGAACACTTTGAACATGTATCCAGTGCGTGCCATTAAGCACAAACATTTCTCAGGTTCAAAGAACACGCAGAGCGAAAGCCCCTTGATCGAAAATGTTCACAAAATGAATTACAACTGCCCATTCAGCCTAGTTGAACTTAAAGCTTCTCTTACTTGCTGCAACAACTCGGCGTCAGGTGGTGATCGTGTCATGTATGAAATGATTAAGCACATGTATCCTGAAGCGCTGAATACACTCCTGTCTCTTTTCAATGCCATGTGGTCGGCTGGGTATATCCCGTCCTCGTGGAAGGAGGCTATAGTCATCCCCGTGCTTAAACAAGGCAAAGACCCGTCCCTAGCCAGCAGCGCTAACAAGCTGTCTGTGCAAACTGTTTGAAAAAATGATCAACAGGCGCTTAATCTGTTTCCTTGAAAATAACAAATTACTAGACCCCTTCCAATGTGGTTTCAGGGAAGGTATGTCCACAACAGACCACCTTGTTCGCATTGAGTCATATTAGAGACGCTTTTATACATAAGCAGTTCTGTCTTTCAATGTTCCTCGACCTAGAAAAAGCTTACGACACGACATGGCGCTACGGCATTCTCCGAGATCTCTCTGCGATGGGTGTCCGTGGCAACATGTTAAACGCAATCGAAAGTTACCTATCTAATCGCACATTCCGCGTAAGAGTGGGTAACGCATTTTTCTAAGTGATTCACCCAAGAGACCGGTGTGCCACAAAGGGGCGTGCTTAGTTGCACATTATTTATTGTAAAAATGAGTTCCCTGCACACAGTCATCCCACGCACTATGTTTTATTCTGTTTATGTCGACGATGGGCAGATAGCCTTCAAGTCATGCAATATTGCCGTCTGCGAACGACAAGTGCAGCTGGGAATAAACAGATTGTCCAAATGGGCAGATGAAAACGGTTTTAAAGTAAACGCCCAGAAGAGCACTTGCGTACTCTTTACAAACAAGAGAGGCATAACGCCTGTCCCCAGTATACAAATCAAAGGAGATGCGCTCTCTGTGAGCAGAGAGCATAAGTTTCTACACATTGTTTTAGATTCCAAGCTTACATTGCTCTCCTGCGAAACCCAAATAGTCCTCTTCCTTCATGACATACAAACTAGACCGTAACATGTCGACTGATGTCATCTGTCTAGACTTTGCGAAAGCTCTTGATAAAGTCCCTCACTGCCGTCTTTTACTAAAACTTTCACAACTGAACCTACATCCTAACATCTTCAATGGACTGAACAGTTTGACTAATCGTTCCCAGCCAGTCTTCGTTAATGGTCACCTGACACTCCCCCAGTCACTTCCGCCGTTCCGCAAGGATCTCTACTCGGTCATATCCTGTTCCTAATATATATAATAACGATTTAACCGAGCATGTTTCTTGCGATGTTCAAATGTTCACCGACGACTGCGTCATTCACCGCACCATCAGTAACATTCATGATCAACTTAACCTCCAGGCAACTCTTCACAACGTGTTTAATTGGTGTATTAACTGGCTAATGACCCTGAATCCTACTAAACGCAAATTCGTGTCCTTCTCTCGTCGCCACAGTCCACATCGTTTCCAATATTCGACCGTTAACACCCCATTTGAATTATTACTATCTTATAAATATCTGGGAATAACCTTGTTTTCTTGTTTTCACAAGGTTGAAAACACTCGGTTTATCAAGCGCCATATCCGTATTGCCCACCCCCCCCCCCCCCAAAAAAAAATAATGTAAAATTACTCCCGTATCTTAGACCACAATGCGTATCTGCCATATGGTGCCAAACGTATGTAAACAATGCATTAGAAGAAGTCCAACATTGTGCCGCTAGATTCCTGCTCATCCGACATCTGAAAGCGAAATCCGGCCCCTTTCTTTTCGTCGCCGCATTGCAAGCCTCGTCGGTTATCATAAATACTTTCAATCAGACACCTTATATAACAGCCGCGCAGCACGCATATCTCATCGCACCAGTCATCCACTTCGGTTTACCCGCCCATCCTCGCGTGCTACTACATTTACTGCCTCATTCTTTTTTCGGGCAGACTGGAACAGCCTGCCCAGAGAGATCGTCACCATCGCTTCATCAACTTTTCAAGACCGTGTTACAATCACCTTCAATACTAAAACAAGCTTCATTGTTTGTTTGTTAATCTAAATATAATGCCACCCCTTATGTAATGCTCCCAAAAAAGGGGCTTTTAAGGAATAAAACTGAACTGAACAGAAACCGACCAAGTTGCGGTTGCTGTACGACAAACTGCCGACGACGATGAGACTAAGATCTATCTCGACGACCTAGCAACGCACCGCCGCCAACCCGACGAAGCCTTGAAGCCAAGATTACGCCGACAAAAGAAGACCTGACGAAATAACTACAACGCAAGGCCAAGGCCTCGACGTTCTCATTGATCGTCAAAACGTCTATAGTCGACACAGGAGCCGTACTACTCTGTCGTCAGTGGACCCTTTCGCCGCCAAGCTGAGGAAAGTGGAGACTACTTGGGAAGACCCTCAAATCCGGACAGCTGGAGGACACCGCATAACGCCGACCGGGATCTGCACGGTAACAGTTCAGGACAGGCGACCTTTGTTATCATGTAAATATGCTCACGGGACGTAATTCTCCGCATGGACTTCCTGAGCCAACACGGCGCAGTTTTCGAATTAAAGTTTTCGAATAACGGCGGAAATGACTTTCAGACAACGCGTCCTGTAAGTGTATTTAAGATCAAGTCAGCATCCCGCCTCGCATCAGCATCGTGATCTCCGTCGCCCCAAAAGCAGCTGGAGACATCGAAATCATCGTCGAGAATTTATATTCGAATAAATGTTCGAATAAACGAATAAAGATTCGTTTCTGCCTAAAACAATTATAGACTACAATAACCTTGACCGACGCCTATTTGATAACAACAGCACCTTGATTTATTTCGTATTTGGTATTCGGTTATTTTGCATTTGATAACACTTGTTCGCTACAAACTTTTGAAAAAGAGTTAGGACTGCGCTGTATTGATTGAACGCACCCTTCCCACCCTGTAACAGCCCGGAAGGGCTAACAGTATCTGACCAACAGCTGGTGTTTGATCATGGAATCGGCATTGGTGGGGGTATCGTCCAGTTACGCCGAGAAAAAGCACAAGTGTTGGTGACGAACTTGAGCCACTAATATAAACACCTGAACAAGGGCACGAAGATCGCATACATGGAAGCATTCGGCGGAATCCGAGAGCTATAACGAACCAATTTCTTATATTATTCCGTTTGTTCGTAGGCACGGACAAGAAACTCAAGGGTCTCCCAAAGCAATATAAGGGCTGCTTCTCGTGGACAAACACCAGTTGCTAAGCATCGCATAATAACCGCTCGACCACCAGAGCCCTTACCGAGTTCCGACGCGAAGGCGTCAAGCTATGAAACCCCAAGTCGACGAAATGCTGCACGACGACATCATCCAGCCGTCTAAAAGTCCGCGGGCGTCTCCTATAGTCTTGGTGAAGAGAAAGGATGGAACTCTGCTTTTCTGCGTCGATTACTGTCGCCGGAGCAAAATCACGAAAGACGAATACCCCATCCCACGGTTGGACGACGCGTAGGGCCGGCTCTTAAATGTATTTTTCGTCGATGAACCCCAGCGACAGAGAAAACACCGCCCTTATCACTCCAGACATTCTGGTCATGTAAATTCATGGTCATGTAATTTGTCCTTGCTTGGCCCCTGGAACTTCCCAGCGTGTAATGGACACTGTATTGAACAAGAAACTCAGCGCGATATAAAAGACAGACGCAAGAAAGGGAGAAACAAAGACAAGCGCCAAAACCATATATTATTATTATTATTATTATTATTATTATTATTATTATTATTATTATTATTATTATTATATGGAACACCAACTAGCCCAACAATTAACTATTCTAGGACACTGCATTGACTGGCTTGAAATGGCAGACCTGTTTAGTCTACCTTGATGACATGGTCATCTTTGTCTCAAACTTCGACGATCAGCTTATTCGCCTTGCAAGAGTGCCAGAGGCCGTCAAGTCATTCGGGCTGATCCTGAAGCGGGAGAAATGCCGCTTCGCTTACGCAGAACTTCTCGTCCATCGTCGTGAGCACGTCAGGGAGTTCTTCCTTATTCGCAGAAAACTGCCACAATTGCAAACTTTCCACAGCCAAGAAATTAGTGCGCCGGTTTCTTGGTCTGTGTGAATATTATAGGCGCATTGTCAGCAAGTCGTATCGCCGCGCCTCTAATTCTCACGAAATCCGACGTCGAGAAGTGGGAAACACTGCCAGTCGAGGCATTTGAAGAATTAAAACGACGCCTGCAGTAACCACCAGTACTCGCCCACCTTCGACGAAAACGCCGATACCGAAAACCACACAGAAGCAAGCAGCGTAGGCCTCCACACTGTCCTAGTCCAGAGGAAACAAACACTCGAAAGGGTGACATCTTACGCTAGGCGGTCGGTGTCGAAAGCGTTGTGACCCCAGGTAAGCAGTAGTTCCCCTATGAAGCTCCACCGTACGGCATCAGCTTAAAAAGATGTAAATTACAACCATGTTACATTTACAAGCATGAAACAGCATGTTAGAAGCATGTGTCACTTGGTATTTAGATATAGGAATACTGCGTGTAGAGGCGAAACGTGCGAAAGCGGTGAATGGGCGGCATTACAAAGAAAAGCCATTCGCTTTTACATACATGGCGTAGAAAATACCCGACTCATCCCAAACATATATGAAAACATCTGATTTCCAAGCATTCCCCAATTTGCGGGCATTATTTCCTGCACTTTAGCAGCACAAATACACGGGCGACTTCGCGCTTCCGAAACTTGGCCTCGGGCGACGCTGCATACACAGAGACGGACGCAACAGAGGCACCTAGCCGGACCATGCTAGACGTTCGCAGAATGCCTTCTACTGGCACTCAAGACAAATGCGTGGTTGCAAAGCCTGTTTTCAGTCGTTTAGAAGACGGAATTTCCGAATTCCAAGTTTCTTATATGTTCCTCGGCGTTATCTTTCGCGCGTTCTGCCGGCGCCAGCAACACACTCCCATGTTCTCACTCTTGGCAATCGCCCATCGCGTTTTCGACAGGCGCGAGTACCGAAAGAAGGTATATGTTGTTGCAGGGCCACAAAAAACGTCGCAAACTTGTCCCTCTAAGATTCATTACACGCCAAAAAAACTGTCTCCACGGCCGAGCTGCTTATCGCTAACTGCGCGACCAGCGTGCCTCAAAAGCTAGTACCCCCAAAAGTAACGAAATTACATTTCAGTAATGTCTGGCGTCAGAGAAAGCGGCACGAACTTCTCCTAGCAAGATGCACTAGACTACGCACCACGGCCGAGTTGGTTCTCGCTAACTGCGTCACAGCGCCCTGTGCGGCCAGTGTGCCTCAACAGAACCGAAATAAGTTACATTAATCCCCTAGGGAGCGTCGGAAACATGTCCCAACACGATTCATTAACTCAAATCAACTGCGCCAGGACGGCCAAGCTGTTTTTCGCTAACTGCGTCTAAGTCTCGGTCCCGTGCCGTAAGCCTAATGCGTCGTAGACTGTGAAAAAAAAATTTTCTCACCTTGCCGTAGTCCAATAGTGCAGTGTTGCCTTGTCCCAGTGCACAAGGAACGCAAGAATACGCCGGGAGCCCAAGAAACCAAGCTACATTTAAAAAAGAGACAGACTGGTCGCCGCGGGCGAGCGCTCAAACACACGCGCAGCCGCCCTCGCTCGCCTCGGGGAAGTGTCTGGCGGATGACGCATGCATCTGGCGCGTCATTGGCCTGTCGCTAGGTGAGGCAAGAAAATAAGTCGCAAAGTTTAAGTTCATTCATACGCAAAACGTTTTAGTTTGCGCGGCCAAGAATTTAAAAAAATAAATCAATGTCTGGTAACTTAATTCCACTTTTTTTTTTTCGATGCTCGCGGCAGCTAACGTTCGGCACCAATACTATAGCGTGACGTATGGTGACGTGTTTCCCCTCTTGTTCAATTTCTTTCTCTATGGCACAACGATGGCGGCGAACAGAGTCGGCGATCATCTAAATCTGATCAGCGGCGAAACAAGTCGGCTTTTATACGTGAGTCATCGAAGATTCCAGATTAATCCCTGGTACCCGCGTGTCTTCCAGAAAGTTCTAGACCATTCGCGTCGCTCACACAATCAGATTACAAGAGTGTCGGTGACAAGTGACAACGGATAGAAGCATCGATAACGTTCGAGAAACTTCCGATACATGCATGCGCGTCCTGTGTCTAGCGATAACGTTTAACAGCCGGTGAAAAGCGGTCACTGGTGAAAGGATAAACATGTGTATACGTGTCAATATATTGGTTCAATGCTAATCGCAGTTACGCGGACATGCATCATGAGATAGGTTCTGCCAGATTTTGTTGTTGTTCGCTCCTTATACGAATGTAATATGTCTCTTGCGTATGGCTTTTGATGTACCCATAGCGTGTTTGCAGAACTAAATGTTTAGTTGGAAGTTAGCGAGCGTGTAAGTCGTGTCCGCTCTGTTTCCTCGATTGTTGCCGCGTTAAGAAGTTTGATTAAAACTGCGATCATGGCATCCAGACCATGGGGGCCATTGTACACCTCCCTACCAATCGTTCTCCTTAGAATGCGTACTGCTTTCAAGGAAATCATCGAATCTGCGGCTTCTCGCATTGCTTACGGCACATTTCTTCGCATGCCGTCAGAAATGGTCTGTCCGCGTTTTGCAGACACGTCAAAAAGCACTTCCCGATTCACCTACGGCTTCGTCCGGATCCAAACCATTCCTGCGCTAGCACCCCGACTCAAACTTGTATTCCTCCACCGCAATTTCAGGGAGAACTTACACACCTTCCGTCGTGTGACTCTGCTCGTCGTGTACTTGAGGCGCCATGCACTGGTCCGCACAGTGGCGCACCGACGGGGAGGGGGGGTTTCGGGGGTTGTAACCCGCCCCCCTGAGGCCGAATTAACCCCCCTCTTTTGCTTAACCCCTTCTCTTTCCTTGCGCATTTGAGTACTGCAACGAAGATGTAAGACGCGCAATCGTCTGCACACTCACAAAAAGCGCATTGTTTGACAATTTCCCGCGAAGAAATTGAAATTAGTGCTATTTAGATGGTATTGGCAAACTATCAACCCCCCCACCCCCCGGAAGAGATCCTGGGTACGCTACTGGGTCCGCACCTTATGGTTTCACGCGGCGAAACGACTTTCACTATGTGAATCAATGACCGGGACACGGCCGTTTCGGCTGACCGTTATAAACGTGCTTTCTTAGAACCTACCACCGCAGACCGCATTTCAGCCTGCACAACTCGGTGGCGTCGTTGCGTTCCGAAGGCCAACGTCATGCCAAGAGTAATTTCTTCGTCATTCCATCGTCATGCAAAGTCGTAAACACATTCCAAGGAACCACTACATCATTAGAGGGCCTTTGTTGGCGTTCCAGTGCTGGCGACGACAAAAATCACCTGAGTGCTGGTGAGGGCACGTTTAGAGGGCGCGCGGCGGGAACATAAAGGCAGACAGTCTCCAGTTCCTCTGTCTTGTGCATCGCGTCGCCTTCACCACAAGCTAATGTGATGTGGCTGTATTTAAAGCATCAGTTCCTAAACGCATGAAGCTAAATTTACAATTAAAAAGGCATCCCGATTCTAAATAACGGGAAAACTTATTCCATTAAACTTGAAAGACGCCAAGCGTATAGAGCCAAATTGCGACGGTTAAAAATCCATTCACTTCCTGATGGCGTGCTAATCGAATCCGGAGTCCACAAGGAAGCTTTGGTCGCTTTTTTTATTTCAAAAGCACTTTGTGCGCCTTCAGTTGTAGTCCATGTCCCGGCCTGAACGCCGTATATATTGGCTATAATTACCGCATCATCTTAACAGTGATAACCACATCACTCAAACGCATGTTGAGATCATTGGTAATATTCTTTCGCCACCTCCTTTAACAACTTTATTTCGTTTTGCAGAATGTTGTTCCAATGTTCCCAGTTTCTTATCATCACGTGGCCAAACCACCTCGGCATGAAAATAGCGATTGTATGATCCAGAGCCGGGGACTTTGACGTCGTTCCTTGGATGCAGTAGTTTTGATCCTCGTGGTTTTGATCTCGTTTACCACGAGAATATCTGGCTTACCGACACCTAAGTAGGTGTGTGTGCGAATCCTGTATAACAAATATTTTGTAAAACAAGGGGTGTGAGGGTGCTAAACCCAACTCAGATGCTTTTCATGCAAGATGATTGGACCGAAAGCGATACTGCCGCATTCCTCTACAGTGAAAAGAAAGGCCCCAAGATCGTCTACCTCTTGCGGTGTACAACGTTGTTACATACTGTCATAGCAATTCAATCCTTGGGAATGATGGATGTACCAGGTCACGATGGACATGGCCTGGGTCGGCGTGAAAGGTTGCTATGGCAAAGAAGTATGCGAGGCCGAGTCACCCACCATTGCATCATGAGCGAGGTAGTTGACGGCGTCCACGACGATTTGGGCGCCCAGGACGTAGTACCAGATGCTTCCTTGGTAGTAGTCGCCAGCATTCAGGAACAGCACGTTGGCGCCAGACGCCGCGGCGCGCAACACCTGCACATCGATGGTTAGCGTATAGCTGGCGAAGTATTTAAACAAGATTTGTGCCAGTTATTCTGAGATGATCGAAATAATGTCGCAGTGCCATCACGGTGAGAGAAAAGTCACAGCTTCGCCCGAAAGGCGAAGCAGCGATTGCCATAGCAAATTAGTAGACAGCCATACCAAGTAAGGGTAGTCGTTTTATCGGCCGTATAAGCTTGTAAACATTCGCTTACTAAAAAAAATTAACAAGCATGGTGTCAGCGCACACAGGCAAACATGAACCCATCGCCCTCGATGACCGCGGACACTCGTTCTGAAAACGCTGGCGTGAGGAAGCGCGGCGGCAGCAGCGAGCGAAATGACCTTCGTGCTGTCTGTCTATCGCTTCAACGCAAACTGAGCAACGAGAACACAGCACACGCGAAGCTACGAGCCATTGGCCCACCTAGACTGCGCCCCCACAGCAGATGACTTTCAAAATAAAGTCCGCGCGACCGCACGTGGCCGCGCCATACGCAGTTGCTGCCGAACTACAACGCCCCGGTCCCTCCCCTCCCCCCGATGTCATGCGCGCGACGGAAGACGGCGCGCTTCCTCCTCGCTTGCCTCCCTTGCGCGCGCGAAATTGAGCCGCTATCGTCGGTTCACCCTCATACGCTTTCACTCGCACATACAGAATACGGCGCGCGGCGACGGTGTTATTGCCCTTGGACTTTATACGGAACATCACGGCGACGGCGACAGCAAAAGTCCGCCTGGAGTGTCCATATAATTGCGATCGCAGTAATAAACCACTGGAAAGCAAGGTTGCCAACCACCCTTATTTAGCAGGACATCCAGAATTTTAGGTAGCCAGATTTGACCCAGTCGGGATGGCCAAATGTTATGACGTAGATTTTTTATACTGAGTGACAATCAATAAACCAGATTTTCTTTTTATTAATAGACAGATTTAATTACATTAATAGAGAGCTATACCTTAAAGGTAGAATACAAAACACACAGCTTCACGAATGCCAGGCAGGTTCGGGGGCTATAAACTTTGGAGTCCTAAATGGATCAAATTTGGGTCCTTTGCTCTTTCTTATATATATATATGACGCGAGCAGGAGGTTGCGGACGTAGAACAACATGGTCGCCCGAACACTGCCTTTTATTCATCTTCCTCCTTCACCACTAATGCACGGTACCATCCTTGTGTAGTTCGTTACACACTTCCCCCTCCCCCCGAGAGAGTCGTAGGTACAGGGGCGGATCATACCCTCTGAATCTCTTCACATGAACGATTTCGGTGTGGCAGTCTGGTGGCGTCCAGAAGAGCTCAGGTGGCCGAGGCTGGCTGTTGCACTCCGGAGGACATATCCATGTTGCGATGCAGAAAGGTTTGGACACACAGCAGCCGTGGGAATTCGGATGTCGTTGCGACTTCCAGACACACGGTGTACCCTGCTCGAACGTGCGGTGGACTGGGTCGTTGCGGCGACGTCTCTGTTGGTCTGGTTTGCCAAGAAAGTGCCCGTGTCTTTTCCTTCGTCGTGCACAGCGTTGTCGCAGGAATCCTTGGAGTGGGGGTAATACTGATAGATGGTGCTGAACATGCGTTTGATGACGTTCCTTTCTTAACACCGTATTCGTTGATTTCGCCTTGGATTGAGTAGGCTTGAGCGTTGATGTCTTTCTTGTTGTTGCTTCTGTGGAAATTTCGGTGACGGTCTTCGTCGCCTTCTGTTTCGAAGTCGTGGTTGCTGCCGTTGTTCTTGGAGTTGTTTATGATGATGTTGTTGCGAAATTTGCTGAGGTAGCGCTTTTGTAGAAATATGCCTTTGATTTATTTCGCATATTAAAGTGGGGATCAATTGGTAGCTGGTACACTGCTCCTTTTTGTGAGACTTGTCTGGTGGTGAGGGCAGTTTGTTAGGATTCTCCGAAGACTCTTCTGAGGCTGCTGGGACTTCATTCAGAATGGACGCTTCTGTAATCTGACAGTGTGCGATGCTGCTTGGCGCGTGCGAAGCTTCTGAAGTGGTGACGGATTGTTGAGGTGTTGTGCGCGGAAGAAATATGTGTTGCGAAGTGGATTGGTCTCCTAACGGATGTGGCTTATCCGCTGCTGCCGAAAGTGCATTTTTTTCCTTGTGAAAAAAGCACGCGCTCGAAGTGGTTTCCTTCTGTTGTCGTGGCGGGAAGGCAGTCTGCTTCATGTCACCGCTGGAAGTAATAGCAGCGCTCTTTGCTTGACTGGTGTGAATTGTACCGTAGTCTGAATTAATGCAGCTTGGAATCCTGGATGCTCGATCATTGGATGATGTCGCTGTGGACGTGACTTCACTGTGCGCTTCCAGTGATCGGTCTGACTCTGGAAAATTCGAGGTGCTATGCGCGAACGAAGCAATTCTGTGAAGCACGGGCTGCGGAATGAGCGTCATAGAGGACTGGCGTGACTGGAAACCAAGCGGCGGGTCGCACGTATAAGACGCAGTGAACGCATCTGATGGATTCGCGATGGCAGGCATGCGATAGCATGATGAAGACGCACATATTCGCGACTCCTGCACTGCACTGAAACCTGATGGAAGGTTTGGTCTCGAAGTGATGCGACTTGGATATCGCTTAGCGAACGGAGGCTTTACTATGTCCATTGTGAGTGGTGAAATCATGGTAGGCGTGTGATTTTGTTTCGTCTTTTTGGGAGGATCACTGCATGAGAAACTTGTCGATGATCGAGTCATGGGTGGCTTTGGTTGGCACTGATGATGATTGCTACGTGGAGAATGCGGGTGATTACGGCGACCCAGTTGTGATTTCTCCAACTGTTGCATAATGAGGGGGTCTGCAACGTATACGTGAAATCTACTGATCATCTCTTCTTTGATTTTGTCCCACGATTCGTCGTTTTCGAAGATATGCGTGAGCTAGAAGCGAAATGCCTCACCAGGGACGTAGTCATTGAAGTTGGAGACCATATCCCGTTCCGACCATGATGCAGCGGATGCGAGGAGCTCGAAAAGGTGGAACCAATCTTCCACGGGCCCATCGCCCACTGATCCGGTGTACTTGGGGACGTCCAAGGCTTCCGATGGTGTGGTCATGATGCTGGTCGGTGTCGGTGGTAGATCTCTGCGCTTCGGGTTCACGGCGTGGTGTTCAATTCTTGCATGATGATGTGAGCTCGATGCGGTGGCTGCCAGGTCTTTATCCTGTCGACTAGTGTCACGCGAGCAGGAGGTTGCGGACGTAGAACAACATGGTCGCCCCAACACTGCCTTTTATTCGTCATCTTCCTCCTTCACCACTAATGCACGGTACCATCCCTGTGTAGTTCGTTACACACACACACACACACACATACATACACACACACATATATATATATATATATATATATATATATATATATATATATATACGAAATAAGAATGGGAACCGAGGGGCTCGATTTTGTTAATCATAACCACATATATAAAGCCAACAGAGAACGAAGCGAAAGAAAGCATCGGGGAAATTAAGTGTAGTTGAAATTGTAATGTAGAAAATAATGAAGAAAAGGTAAATGAAAGTGAACGAAAAGATAACTTGTCGCCGGCGGGAGCCGAATCCGCAACCTCCGCATTACGCGTGCGTTGCACTGCCAATTGTGCTATGGCGACGGCCATCAATTCGTCCACTAACTTGGACGCAAGTGCAACGCACGCGTAATGCGGAGGTTGCGGGTTCGGCTCCCGCCGGCGACAAGTTATCTTTTCGTCCACTTTCATTTCCCTTTTCTTCATTATTTTCTACATTACAATTTCAACTACACTTAATTTCCCCGATGCTTTCCTTCACTTCGTTCTCTGTTGGCTTTATATATGTGGTTATGATTAACAAAATCGAGCCCCTCGGTTCCCATTCTTCTTTCGTATTTTCATTACGAGGTTCTCGAATCTGGCAGCCTTGATGTCATTAGGTGGCATGCGAGGGTTTATTAGCCACGTGCCTGCTTTCCAAAGATCACGTCTATCGTGACGCCATCGGGCCAAAAAGGATGTTCCACATCCGGCCACCATGGTTCTGAGTGGCGCTGGCTAACACTCCTAGGGCTAGATCTAGTAAACATAAATAACCAAGTTAGTGGACGAATTGATGGCCGTCGCCGTAGCACAATTGGTAGTGCAACGCACGCGTAATGCGGAGGTTGCGGGTTCGGCTCCCACCGGCGACAATTTATCTTTTCGCCCACTTTCATTTCCATTTTCTTCATTATTTTCTACAATCCAATTTCAACTACACTTAATTTCCCCGATGCTTTCCTTGACTTCGTTGTCTGTTGGCTTTATGTGATTATGCCTATATATATATATATATATATATATATATATTCAAAAAAGGAAAAAAAGACGAACGTTTATGGCATATTTACTGACTGACGTTTCGGCCGGAGGACCGGCCTTCACTCCGACGAAGGCCGGTCCTCCGGCCGAAACGTCAGTCAGTAAATAAGCCATAAACGTTCGTCTTTTTTTTCCTTTTTTGAATATACCTTCGGGTCTGGCGCGAAACCCTTCATCTTGTATGCATATATATATATATATATATATATATATATATATATATGGTTACACTGCTGTGCACAATATCGCGGAAGAGGAGCACGAGCTTGGGGCTGAAGAAGACGACGCTGCAGTGACTGGTCGGTTGTGTCAATCCCTGTCAATCGTGTACATATTGTAAATAAATTTCCCGTCTTGCTTCTTCCACATATTAGGTGGAGGTGCTGGGTACTGCTGTGCACGACGGAGCTCCGCAGCGGACGTAGCCTGGACACTAACAACATGACGACCGCTGCAGCCGGTGCTGGGATAGCCGCCATGCCGACAGGAGCAACCGCTACCCCGACGCCGATATAGTCATATTGTCCCAGCCCCGCGACCCAGGCACGTTTTCCGAGACCGACAATCTTGACGTCGATGAGTGGCTCCACATGTACGAAGTTGTCAGCGCCCGTAACACGTGGGATCAAACTGTTATGCTGACAAACATAATTTTCTACCTGCAAGGCACGGCACGGGTCTGGTCCACGAGGAAGAACTGACTAGCTGGGAGCAATGCACGCAAAAGCTCCGGGAGTTATTCGGGAAGCCTGTTGGCCGTCAGCGAGCTGCGCAAAAGGAACTTGGGTCTCGCGTCCAGACGTCGACCGAATCATACCTGACAGACATCCAGGATGTTCTGGCTCTTTGCCGCAAGATTGACGAGTGGGTGTCATAAGAAGACAAAGTGAACCACGTACTGAAGGGCATAGCGGACGACGCTTTTAATCTTCTGGTATATAGGAATTTTTCCACCATCGCCGACGTCATTAATGAATGTCGATGCTTCGAAGAAGCAAAAAGTCGTCGCATCGCACACCAGTTCACGCGTCTTCCAAATACCGCTGCTACGTCGTCGTGCGAGGATCTTCACTCTCTGCATCAGCCGCCAACGTCAGAGAGCCTCGTTCGTGTCGTTCGGCGGGAACCCGTCGTCTTCCTTCTCCTCAGTGTAGTCACACTGTGGCGGCGGCTGTTCCGTATCATCACCCCCGGCAGTAGAAGCACCGTCCCGGTGCTTAAGCTAAACATCCGCGGTGAAAGGTGTGTGGTATGGCTTAAGTCTCGCCACGTGAAGGACGTCACTTGCAGCTGACCATGACGCTGAGAGGTCGGCGGGGACGATTTCATACGTGACATCGGTCACTTGTCGCACCACACGGTATGGCCCAGTGTAGCGCGACAGCAGCTTTTCGGAAAGGCCCACACGGCGGATGGGTGACCAGAGAAGCACCAGAGAACCCGGAGAAAAGTGCACGTTGCGATGGTGGCAATCATATATAGGCGTCTCTGATGATCCTGTGAGGCCTCGAGAGGGGTGCGGGCGAGCTGGCGCGCGTGGTCGGCGTGTGAAATCGCGTCGCGGGCGTATTCAGTGGCTGAACGTGCGGGCGAGGGCAGCAAAGGGCAACGCGGGTTCTCGGCCATTTAAGAGATAGAATGGTGAATAGCCGGCGGTGTAGTGACGCGATGTATTATACGCGAACGTCACCTAGGGTAAATGAAGATCCCAGTCGTGGTGGTCGGCCGCAACGTACTTCGACAGCACGTCGGTGATGGTCCGGTTGAGGCGCTCCGTGAGGCCGTTGGTCTGTGGGTGGTAGGGCGTGCTGAATTTGTGCTTTGTCGAGCAGGAACGGAGGATGTCCTCGACGACTGCCGAGAGAAGGCTACGGCGACGGTCAGTGAGTAATTGGCGCGGAGCACCATGCATTAAAATGATGTCGTAGAGAAGAAAGTCAGCGACGTCAATAGCACAACTTGTCGGGAGGGCTCTGGTGATTGCGTACCGCGTAGCGTAATCAGTAGTGACGGCGACCCATTTATTTCCGGAGTCCGAGAGAGGAAATGGTCCAAGAAGGAAATGGACCTACACGGAAAAAGGGTTCGGGAGGGATGTCGATTGGCTGGAGACATCCAGCTGGAAGTGTGGAGGGCTTCTTCCGGCGCTGACAGAGCTCACAAGCGGCAACGTATAGCGCCGCAACGAGCGGGCGAGACCCGGCTGGGCACTTGCGCGAGACGACCAAGTGCCCAGCCAAGCGAGCGTCGTGAAGTTGGTGGAGGACAGTCGCACGCAGCTGTGATGGAATGACGAGCAGAAGGTCAAGGCCGTGGGGATCGAAATTGCGGCGCTATAATGTCCCCTCCTTGCGGAGAAACATCCGGAGAGAGGCGTCACCCGGCGTTGACTCCAGACGGTCGATGAGGACTCATAACAAAGGATCGCGGCGTTGCTCGTTGCCAATTTGAAGCGACTGGGACACAGAGAAAACGGACACGATGGCGTCCGCATCAGCCGGTTCGTCGACGGAGTAGCGGGACAAACAATCTGGATCCTTGTACAAGCGCCCTGTCTTATATACCACGGAAAAGGTAAAATCTTGCAGGTGTGAAGCCCAGCGAGCGAGTCGTCCCGTGGGGTCTTTGAGCGACGATAGCCAGCAGAGAGCGTGGTGATCAGTGATGGCACAGAATGGGCGTCCGTACAAGTATGGACGAAACTTCGAAACAGCCCACACAAGAGTGAGGCACTCGCGCTCTGTGATCGAATAATTACGCTCGGCGGGTGATAAAGGTCGGCTGACATAGGCTATAACGCGATCATGTCCACGCTGGCGCTGTACTAACACTGCTCCTATGCCGTGACCACTGGCATTAGTTCGAACTTCCGTCGAGGCAGACGGGTGGGCCAGGATTGGAGGCGTGGTAAGGAGAGTAGTGAGCTGCGAAAAAGATGCGGCATGGTCAGGACCCCAAGAAAACGGGACGTCTTTCTTCAAGAGGTCGGTAAGGGGACGTGCAATGGTCGCAAAATCCTTTACAAAGCGTCGGAAATAAGAGCACAGCCCAACGAAACTTGAGTGGGCTTGGTGGCACCGTCAAGGATGCCGTGAAAAACCACTTTCTTTTCGTACAGACGCTGCTCGGACTGACAGGGACCACTCGGAACTGTGACCGGTCTTCGATTGTTCGGCACCATGATTCCGGAACGCTGGCTATCCATCATCATGAGCAGCACCCCACTGGGCTATCAACACGGCTGACAATCTTGCCGCACGCGTGGATCAAGCATCTAGGACGATCACAGTCCCTTCGGCCAACCAGTGACAGCAGCGACATCGGACGAAGCGTACAAAAGGCCGCAGGCCCTCTTCAGTGGGCTTGGTGGCACCGTCAAGGACGCCGTGACAAACCACTTTCTTCTTCTCGTACAGGTTAGAAAGAAATATTCATTTTCTAAGTGTCACAAAAGTGGTGCTATTTGTTTCGTGGTGCTACCAGGCCCTGAGTATATTTTGTGTTGTGTATGCGAGTGCTTCCGCATTGTCCGCTCGCTGTTGTTGCTTTGTGGTGACATCGAGGAAAATCCAGGCCCAGGCGCACGCTCGACGAGATCTTAAAAGGGGTTACGGAAATTCAAACTTCGCAGCGCACTTTAGAAGAGGGATTGCATGGCGTTCAATCTAGATTGACAGAAATTGAAGTTACTCTTGCATTGCTTAAACAATATTATGAAAAGCTGGAGCAGTGTGAACAGCAGGTCACCGCAATGAGCAAAGATATCAAGAGCCTGAGCAAGAAAATAGACGACATGGAAAAGAGACGCCGTAGGAATAACATTATAATTTACGGGTTGGAAGAAAAAAGCGATGAAAATAGTAAAGATCTAGAACAAGCGGTAGTTAACGGTGCATTCAAGGACAAACTCTGTGTAGAATCGAGATCAGTCGAGCATGTACACCGTATTGGGAAAAAAAAAAGAAAAGGAGAAGGGCACAAGGCCTGTTAAAATAAGGTTTCATAACTTCAACGAAAAAATGACCGTTCTCCGTAACTCCAAAAAGCTTAAAAACAGCTCGATATCTATATCAGAATGGAACGAAAAATCTTAGGAGTAACGTTAAGAGACAGGAAGAGAGCGGTGTGGATCAGAGAACAAACGGGGGTAGACGATATTCTAGTTGACATTAAGCGGAAGAAATAGAGCTGGGCAGGCCATGTAATACGTAGGATGGATAACCGGTGGACCATTAGGGTTACAGAATGGATACCAAGAGAAGGGAAGCGCAGTCGAGGACGGCAGAAAGTCAGGTGGGATGATGAGGTTAGGAAATTCGCAGGCGCAAGTTGGAATACGCTAGCGCAAGACAGGGGTAATTGGAGATCGCAGGGAGAGGCCTTCGTCCTGCAGTGGACATAAATATAGGCTGATGATGATGATCTATATCAGAAGACTTCTCGGCCTCAGTACGTGACATACGCAGGAAACTTTGGCAGTCATCCAAAGCAGAACGTGACGCTGGTGATAGGGTAACACTTCTTTTTGATAAGCTTAAAGTGAACGATCAACTGTATCTATGGAATGACGTAGAGAAATGCAGGTTACCTTTGAACAGCGTACGTCGCGACGACGCCGGGAAGTCCAGTGCTAACAACGCATGACAAGCGGGAGTTGTAAATTCACTTTCCTGAGTATGTTTTAATGCAAGGAGCATTGTTAATAAAGCTGAAAAATTTGAAGATATCTTGCTAATTTACTCTCCTGACATTGCCGTCATAACGGAAACATGGCTGCACGCTGATATTCATGATAGTGCCTCCCTCTTATTTTCTTCTTCGCTCCGACCGCGACAGTCGCGGGGGCGGAGTTGCCATAGCAGTACGGCAGGGCTTACCTTTTCGCAAAGAGCAAGGTATTCCAGATTATGAAAGTGTGTGCTGCACTGTATTGTCCATGAGTCACCCGTGCTGATTAGTGGTATTTATAGGAAACCAAACGCGTCTGACGACTACATAATGAAAATTCACGACTTCCTTTGTGGCAGGTTGAAAGATTGTAGTAAGCTAATTTTTACTGGTGATTTTAACCTCGCACCTATTGATTGGAGCACGTTGACAGCCGGTAGTAGAGATGTTAGTAGTTCTGAACTGCTTTTGAACATAGCGTTTAGTTTTTCGTTATCTCAGCTTGTCACAGAGCCAACGCGCATTCAAGGGCAAACATATTCAATACTAGACCTTGCATTTGTCTCTAATCATCTAACAGCCGACATCACACTCGAAGAGGGGCATACCGGATCATAAACTGCTGCTGCTAACAGTTACTATCGGCGCTAGCGGACCAATTTCTCAATCACGTGTAGCTGTTAAAAACTACAATAGAGCTGACGATGTCAGCATCATGAACTACCTTGAAGTAGCATTAGAAACCTTTTCCATTGAAAGTTATGGCACTGTGAATAATCTATGGCTTAAACTAAAATAATAACATATTGTGAGGGAAGGTTCGTTCCCACGCGACTGAAACGTACAAAACGCAGAAACCCATGGATTACGCGCAGTGTGATCCACCTAAAAAGAAAACTACAAAGGATGCGGAAGAAAAAACGTAATCCTGAAGATATTCGCCGACTTTCTGGTGAGCTCAAAACTGCTTTACGGAAGGCAAGAGATGTTTTCTTTTCAACGACACTAATAAATTTTATGACACCGTACCGACAAAAGTTTTGGCGCGACCTATCCAGGCCCGAGAACCACGTGACTCAGATCGACGTAAATGGAAGTATAACTGGTGAAGCTCACACCGTCGCCAACACATTTAATAGATACTTTCAGTACGTTTTTACACGCCCCCCTGCGATTACAGAAAGTGAAACTATGACGGATCCCCCGTTATCAATATCTGAAGTAACTCAAGAAGGAATACTTAATTTATTGCGACACATTGACGTTAAAAAATCTCCAGGTCATGACAATCTTTTAAATGTTTTTCTTCGGCGTTACGCAGAACAGATAACTCCTTTCTTGCATACAATTTTTGTAGCGTCGATTAAAACAGCCACCCTTCCGATGGACTGGCTCCGTGCCAAGGTCCTCTCGATTCACAAAGGAGGTAATAAGTTACTGGTAAACACTTACAGGCCGATTTCACTCACTAGTTGCTGTTGTAAAATGATGGAGCATATTATTAGCGAAGCAATTACCTCCTACTTAGAAGATAACAATCTACTTTACCCCAAACAACACGGGTTTCGTAAAGGTTTTCTACCGTAACTCAACTCCTCGAAATAACGCATGACTTTGCTACAGTAATTAACTCGAGACTTCAGGCTGACGCAATATTCGTAGACTTTTCCAATGCTTTTGACAGGGTGCCCCATCCAAAATTAATTGACAGGCTTAAGCATATCGGGATTAACACTAACGTAGTACACTGGATAGCCGCCTATCTCTCAAACCGCAGTCAGTATGTTAAAATAAATGACACTGAATCTGAAGAGTTAGATGTCTACTCCGGTGTTCCACAAGGGTCTGTGCTCGGTCCAATTCTTTTCCTAATATTTGTTAACGACATTCATTTTCATGTTGAACCTGATGTAACAGTAAGGCTATTTGCAGATGACTGCGTCATCTACACTACAGTACGCACGGTTAACGACCAGATACGACTTAATTCCTCCTTAACAAACATTTCCAGATGGTGTCAGGAATGGGGTATGGAAATTAACGTAGCAATAACTTCATCTATGTGTATAACTCAAAAAAAAGGTACCTTTAAAATTTGCGTATCATCTAATGGGACTACATGTAACAGAAACAGATACAGCTAAATACGTGAGTGTTACCATCACAAACACATTAAAATTGGATGTTCACATTAAACAGACGTACACAAAAGCATATAGACAGCTGGGACACCTTCGCAGGAAACATGCACTGGCACCTTCCAAAGCTAGGCTAGCAAGTTATAAGGGCCTTGTAAGGCCAATCCTTGAATACGGCAGTATTATCTGGAATCCGCACCAAATCTACCTTCTTAATCAACTGGAGGGAATTCAAAATAAAGTTATTCGGTTTGTGTATTCGCAGTACTCACGTGACGTCAGCATGACCGCACTACGCAACAGGGCAAACATTCAAACTTTGGCGATTCGCCGGTGCGTTGCTGCTTTAAAGTTTCTTTACCTTCTTTATCATGACAACATTAATATAAGCAAACACGAGTACCTAAAACCACCATACCAGCGCTCAGCCAGAACAAACCACGACAAGAGTAT